>NW_022436946.1:43055782-43106077 GCF_009761245.1 Sapajus apella
AAATATGTATATATTTATATATTTTTACATATTATATAAAAATATGTATATATTATATATTATATAATTTACATATTTAAAATAACATATATTTACATATTTAATATGTATAAATACGTATATATTTATACATATTAAATACATATAAATATTAATATGTATAATATTTATACATATTAAATATATAAATATATACAGATTTATATATATTTACATATTTATATATATATGCTGGCTGTATATCTATCTATCTATCTATCTATATATATATATATACCCAGTATATTAGTGGTGAATTATCTAGCAATTAAAATAGCTTAAATTCTTCCTAATACTAATATTTTACTAGACACAATTAAGCCTCTGCTAACTCATGAACCATATCAGTATCTTAGAGAACTTTGGAGTTGTTGATATCAATGCTACAGAGCTACTAGTGTTCCAAGGAATTGCCAAGTGGTGGAGGCTTATAAATAATAATATGTCAGATAAATGGATGTTTACTGTAGTGGTTTTTTGTCTCTTTTTTTGATGCAAAGTCTCACTCTGTTGCCCAGGCTAGAGTGCAGTGATGCAATCTCAGCTCACTGCAACCTCCGGCTTCCAGGTTCAAGCAATTCTCCTGCCCCAGCCGCCCTAGTAACTGGGATTACAGGCATGCACCACCACGCCTGGTATTTTTATTTTTATATTTAAAAAAAAATAAAAAATTTTGTATTTTTAGTAGAGCTGGGGTTTACTCATGTTGGCCACATTGGTCTCAGCCTCAAGTGATCTGCCCAGCTTGGCCTTCCAACGTGCTGGAATTAACAGGCATGAGCCACCATGTCCAGCTTTTTAACTCTTTACATATAGAAAACATTTCTCTTAGAGAGATTTTAACTTACATATTACAGTCATATCAATGAATATGTTGATACAAAAGACTATAGATACGTTAATGGAAAGTATTGTAACAACAGTCGTCCCAACAGCAGCCAAACACTAAAGAAAAATATATGGCAGTGTAAATGCTTATGCTTTCAAAAAAAAGAAGCCAACAAAAGTTGCAAAACAAAGGAAAAAGCACTGTTCTATAAAAACAAAACTTGTGTAAAAAATTGCCACTAATATATTAGTGGCCAATTCTCTAGAAATTAAAATAGCATTTGTCTTCAAATTTAAGAATAAAAGCAAATCTTGTTTTTCTCTTGACTATGCTGGATATATAGGAAAATATATTTAAAAAAACTAAAAATCTAATAGGAAAGATGCTGCATATTTAATCAAATGGAAACCAAAAGAAAAGCTTACAAATTTTTAAATCCAGAGGTCTACCTTATTTATTTCAAACAAGTTTACAAATAAGCACCAAAAGATAAGCATTATGCCAGATGAGCTATTTCTTTTTTAAGCTGCCTTTCTTTACTCAGTTTCCTGTGTATCTCCAGGAGGCAATGAAGCTGATAAAATTATTTCAGAAACTATCGAAATATTTATTTATTTACTTATTTTTACCAGTTTCTTTACTTAAAATGATCTTTTGTGGAAATACCGGAAAGTAAATTAAATTTTAAGTTAGTGCTGCAATGAACTGTCATTAAAAAGTTAGAAAAATACCTGTCCTTATAGATTTTGTTTTTCCTTATAAATTTTTTTTTCCTTATTCTTTTTTTACTTTGCCTTTTCCTACACCTTCTGAAGTTTCCTTATAGATTTTTTAAAAGTTATATCTGGCCTATCCACATGACTAGGGCAATTCTTATCAACCTCATTTAAAGGACATTAACCAAAAGTATGCTATGGGCCCTGATATATGATTAGTAGAAAGCGATATTATGGGGAAACATGGGAAAAAGAAGCTTGTTCTACTGTACTGTTCTGATTTTTCTCCCATAAACACATATCACTGCTATAATCAGAAACATGATTTAAAATGACATTGTTAAGATATGAATCCATACCTTACCACGAGTAGTATTTCCTGTGCTTTCCATTGCTCAAACCATAATTTTAAACTAGGAGAAGACTAAAAAGGTAATTAAGCATGTAAAACACAAACACTTTACATCAGGAAATTAAAGCGCCATTCTTACCATCCTCTAACAACTCTTACGAGTATCAAAGGAGAGAGGCTCCAAGAACTGCAATCCTGAATGTCACTGAAAACTTCAATGCACTTCTCAGAGACATCAGGCTCACTATATATCACCACCTGCAAGAAAACGAAAGTGGTAGCACGCTTTGTTGTACTCTATCAGACCAAAATAAAATCAAGACTAGAAACAGAAAATAATCCTACCTTTCCAGGTCGGGGATTGAGTTTATTTTGGACACTTCCTCTAAGTGCCTGTAATCAGATGAACAAAAACACAACAAATAATTACAACTTCACATTAACAATCCTCTTTTTCCACCCATGATCCTCAAGGTAGATCATGCTTATCTCACGTTGTATCGATTTTGAAACGCCCACTCTAATCGATGCTAAAGTTGTATTAAAACTCTAAGTTTATGCTTTTAAATTAAGATTTTTTTTTAACCTCTAACTGAATTTGCCATTTCAATTTCTCCTCATTTAAATGTCTAGGCTATTTCCACCTATGCTAGAAAATTTAGGGCACATATGTATTATGTGAGTTCACAGAATAAGAATTCAGCTAAGAGATTATAATTCAAATAATATGAATATTATCTCAAATAAATAAACATGAATTAGAATATATTAATCACTTACCTAGAAAGAGCTGAACCAATTTTGTGTTCATATACATACCCTATCTGAATCTATATAAATATTGTTTTCTCATAGTAAATCGACTGTCATATAACAACCACTAGTCTAAATAAGTGTTTATGGTATATGTGGTATATTTTACAATGTACTTTGCACATAGATGTAGTCCCCCTTTTTTGATAGACAAAATACATTTTAATATGGCTCCAAAACTAATCATTTTCAAGATCATCTGACAAGACCAGTAAAATCAGATAAGTTATAAATATAATAAAATAGTAATAATACATGTAAAAATGTTACAAAACATGAACTACTTTCAATGCTGACCAGAACACCTATTTTAGGAACTGCCTTTGCTCCGACTGCTCTTGCATCACACCAGAGTGTGATACGCTCAAAAGACCACAAAGCGCCAGGGTGTGGTGGCTCACGCCTGTAATCCCAGCACTTTGGGAGGTGGAGGTGGGCAGATCACCAGAGGTCAGGAGTTTGAGACCATCCTGGCCAACATGGCGAAACCCCATCTCTACTAAAAACACAAAAATTAGCCAGGTGTGGTAGCACTTGCTTGTAATCCCAGCTACTTGGGAGGCTGAGGCATGAGCATCGCTTGAACCTGGAGGCCGAGAGTTTGCAGCGAGCTGAGATCATGCCATTGTACTCCAGCTTAGGCGACAGAGCCAGATTCTGTCTCTTAAAAAAAAAAAGTCCATAAGGGCCCCCCTAGAGAATTATCAGAAGCCAAATGGTATATACCTATTTATGTATATGTACAAATTACAAGTAGATAAACTGAAGAAAAAGCCTAAAATTTAAACAAAATTCAAGTAAAACCTTCATGATTGAATAGTCACACTATCAATAAAAGCCCAGGATTTTTAAAAAGACCATTTTTTAAAAAAAATCATAAAAAGGCCTAGAAAAAGCATAAAGATTTTGTTTTTCCTTTTTATGCCATTTGCTTTGATTTTCATAGGGAAACTATATATTCTATTATCAGCTTTGTCACACTGTAGTTAAATAAGGAAAGTGATCTAAGAATAATTAAAAAGAATAAAGCTGTAATGAATGGGAAGTGGACCAGTGGAAATTTTGTGCTTGAGAGAAATAGTTAAGAATTTTATGATTTCTGAGTACCACAGGCTGATTCAATCTTACTTGTTTATAGCAGTGGTTCTCATCGTGTGGTTCAGAGGCCACTGGGTGTTCCCCAAGATCCTTGCCGGTAGTCCATGAGGTCAAAACTATTTTCATAATAATAAGAGGTCACCTGCCTTTTTCATCTTTTTCTCAAATGTCCAGTGGAGTACAGGGCTCCATGATGTGTGATGACGTCGTTGCTCTGAGCACTGGTGCAATGTGCACTTGTATGTTCTGGTGTTTTACAATTTTCTCAGCAATTATTTCTAATATAATAAGCTCTGATAGGCATAACCCATACAAACAAAAGCTCGTTGGGCTTCTCAATCACTTCTAAATGTAAAGGGTCCTAAGACCAAAACATTTGAAACCCAAACTTTATGAAAGATTATGAAATCTCATGAAAAAAGGATCTGCACCTCTGCTGGAAACCCAACCATAGATTTTGAAAGAGCTTGCAACATTACGTTCTCTGACAGGACTGTAGCAAAAGCCAGCACAATACATTGAACCATGCTGCAGTACCCAGGACAGATGAAGAGAGGTGCAAGTTATTTTCTGCCTGGATAAACTGTGCTGGACTGCAGTCCACACCTGCCACACAGCTGGGTTCCCAGGACGGACCACCAGAATACAAGCTCCACTCAGGCTTCTAGGCTGGCAGAGCTGATCACTAAATACATATCCTACCTTTCTCTCTCATAGTCCTCCTTCACCTTAAATAAGCTTTGTAACAAAAAGGCAAAAATTCACATCAAAAGCTGAGTAAAGAAAACATCTTCTGAACTGAGATAGCAGAAGATGCAGAAATCAAAATTATTCCACAAAATCATACTTCGCTGTCCTCTCTCTAATATTTAGGAAGAGACTCAATGGAAATCAAAATTCTTTACTCCTCACAGCTTTGCAGGGGAAAAAAATATATCCCTAAAGAAAACTAATTCCCAATAAAGAGAAAATACTTTCTCAATTGCACAGGATAAACACCTACTGCTACTTATAGAAACAAAGGGTGAATGTCACAGAGAGAAGGAATTAAGAAAAAGTTTCTGGCCAGGTGTGGTAGCTCACGCCTATAATCCCAGCACTTTGGGAGGGCAAAGTGGGCAGATCATGAGATCAGGAGTTAGAGACCAGCCTGGCCAATTTGGTGAAACCCAGTCTCTACTAACAGTACAAAAATTAGCTGGGTGTGGTGGTAGATGCCTGTAGTCCCAGCTACTTGGGAGGCTGAGGCAGGAGAACTGCTTCAACCTGGGAGGTGGAGGTTGCAGTGAGCCGAGATCACATCACTGCACTTCAGCCCTGGTGACAGAACAAGACTCTGTCTCAAAAAATAAATTAATTAATTAATAATAAAAATAAAATAGAAAAAGAAAAAGTTTCCTTGGCTGGGGACTTCCCAAATAGAGGAAGCTGCTTCACAAATCTTCAAAATTCTAAGTATAGCAATGAGCATTTTTACATAGAATAGGTACGAAAAAGCATCTTGTCTGTCTCTGAACTTCAAAAGCTTACCTATACATTTCATAATACAACATATAAATTCACATGTACCCTAAAAGATCATGTGCCTTAAGACCTTTGTAACTTTATCTCCCTGCAAGACTACAGATACCTTCAGTGAAGACTCTTGGTACATTTTTTTCTTGGACTCTAACAGTCCCTTGTACATTGCAGGTTTCTAAATACATGATGAATAAAAACTATAGCACAAAAGCTTAACCATTTCTAAAAGAATAACGTGAGTTGCTCATCACCCCTTTCTTCCCTTGCTTTATAAATGCCCCAAATAAATAATAATACATTGCTACTTACCATTGTGTCTGATAATGACATTCCAGAAAAAGAAATGCTTGGATCGTACCGGCTTGATTTGAAAAGACCCATGAAGTCGTTGTCATTGTTTCCACAGTTTGGCAAGTTTGATTTAAGAACACTTTCAATATGATTAGCCTTTTCCATATCATCGTTATTCAGTTTTGAAAATTCAGAAAATTTAGTTTCTGGCGAGTGTAGGTTGCTTCGTGAATCCAGATCTTCTTTGGTTTTCTCTTTTTGCGGGTATTTTTCCATGTGGCTTGGACTTTTCAAACTGGGGTGTGATGTATTTGACGAGTTGAAATTGAAGACCTTTAAGGAGCTGGCGGGTGGAAGATTTGGTTGTTCTTTGTTCAAACCACAGGGCGGGGCACCCTCGGTCGTGGGCTGTGACACTGAAGGCTGAGATAGGGAACCGCTCTGAGAAGTACTGAAAGCCGTGGTCATAGTGTTGACTGATGTCACAGAGGGAGAAAAGATTTTGTCTTGCGGTAAAGAAGATAACAAGCTCGAGAAAAGTGCACTTTTTTCTAGTCTAGATCTCTTAACACCACCATTTGTGACGTCCCTGTTCTCTTTGTCGTTGATTTCCGGCATCACCGGAGGCTCACTGTTCCCATTAGTGTTCGTGTGCAAGGACTTGAAGAGGACGCTCTGTTCAGTGGATGCACGTTTGGGTCTCAGTTTGGATTTTGTGTCAAACTGCATCAAATGTAAAGCCGGTGACATTTCTGGCTGGCTTTCCTTCTTCTTCCCCAAACCAAAGGTAAACACATTGGGATCAAACACCTTTTCTAAGTGGTCTTCATGAATAGGAGGCATGGCAAAGTGAGGAGCAGGAGAGTTTGGCATCCTGGCCTTCTTTCTTTTCATGGGCATACAAACTGTACTATCCATCTGTTTTATAATTTCAGTGAATTTTTCCATATCAGAAGAAGAATCAAATACACTATCATCACTACCAGCAGAGATGTTCAAAAGACTGGCAGGGCTATCCCGGCCGTTTGCAATAGTCTGATCTGGCCTTTGAGGAGTGTCTAAGGGATTTCCACTGCTGGGAGAGTTGGTGGGACTGGATTCAGCCATCAGGGGTGTTCTGCTGCCCTGACTTTGAGCCTGAATAGGCAGAGTTTTCTCTGATGCTGGCGGCATGACTTGTGGGCCAGATTTTGCTGCGAGCTCTTCTGTGCAATGAGACTGTTCGGGTGACATGCTCTTATTGCCCAGTACTTCCTCTTGTGGGGGAGCACAACTTGCAACGGAAACCACTTCAGGTTCATTACTGTGACAAGTTGGCAACTGCACTTCTCTAACTTCAGAGCTCTCTGGGATGACCTGGGAGCTCACATCCTGAGTGCTCTCCATGGGGAGCACAAAGGACCTGACCTGGACAAGGACTCTGGATGGACACTCACTTCCCACAGCTTCTGGACTGTGCTCTGTGGACAAAGGAGGGTTTGTTTCTCCTTCAAGTTCAGAAAGTGGCATTTTCTCATTGTTCTGATGAGACACAGGCAAAACACATCCTTTATGGTTTTCTGACACTTTTAGATCAGTGCACGGGAAACTGCTTATGGGCGACTCAACACATGTGTCTTTGGGAACATCCACAGTGGGTGCAGACAGTGAAAAAGAAGGCCCAGGAGATGACTCAGCAGTGGGCTGTGAGTCAGAAAATGTATCCTGTGGCTTTGGCGTGGCCGTTGGAGGTAAATCTTTGGTATCAGCTATGGTGGAGATGTCTTGTGCTGCACTGGTTACATGTTCAAGTACAGGTCTTTTGCTGTCTGCAGCCTCTGAATCCTCCTTCTCTATGAGCTTATGGTCCTTGACAGGAATCAGAGCAGCAGCCACTGGTTCTGAAGGGCAGCCAGCATCTGTTTGTCCAACTGCTTTATCATCTTGCTTAGGCTGAGGACCAAGAGACTGATACTCAGAAGGGTCTCCATTCATTCGTCTGGTTGCTGGCAGAATCTCTTCTTCGGAGGGAGTAACTTTGGTTTCTGCAGGGGTTTCCTTCACCAGCACACCATTCTGGGGACTGTTTGGCATTACTTTCTTTTCAGGTTGCTCCATTTCTTTGGCTTTTTTGGCTAAATTCAGCTTCGCTCTCCCAACAAACGTTTTATTAGAGGCAGGAGTGTTCCTTGTGCCTCGAATATCAGTGTGTCTTGGGCTACTATTCACCCGTTTGTTTTCAAATAAGGAGATTTTGGTGGCAGTGTTGCCTTTGTGAACTGGCTGGCTAAATGGATTGTGCTCATTTCCCAGACTGTCAAGATTCTTAGGGGTTTTAAGATTTAGTTCCACATGTTTGGGCTTGGCAGGGCTGTGAGGAAAAAGCAGGAAGACAACGTTATTGACCTAGTTTTTAAATGTGGACACACAAACCAATTAATTATAAAACTATGAAAAGCCAACATCTCCCTGATATATAACATTTGGGTGTGTGTGTTTAAGACAGGGTCTTGCTCTGTCTCCGAGGCTGGAGTGCAGCAGTATGATCATAAATTGCTGCAGCCTTGAACTCCTGGGTTCCGGCAGTCCCCCTGCTTCAGCCTCCCAGATAGCTGGGACTGTAGGCACATACCACATATCCAACTAATTTTTTTATTTTTATTTTTTTGTAGAAATGGGGTCTGTGTTGCCCAGGCTAGTCTCAAATTCCTGGATTCAAACAGTCCTCCCATCTTGGTCTCCCCAAGTGCTGGGATTACAGGCATGAGCCATCATTTCCTGCCACGTTTGTTTTTTTAATGAAATTATTTTGAAATAGTCCTAAGTATACTATCAACTATTTTTAGTGGGTGATTTGCTTGCATATGAGGGATCAGGAGTTTATATAGCCAAGAAACTCTAGGGATGAGGGGTAAACTAGTTTATTGAGTACCTAGCATGCATGCACAGTACTTGGCACTGGAACTGGAAGGCATCCAAAGGGCTGAAGAACATTAGAAGAAATTTAAATAATTAATGCATTCCCATACTTTAAATATGGTAAATGATCTCCCCAACATCAATTATGTATTTTTATTTCAGCATAACTTTTTTTTATGTTATCTCAAAAAGATAGATTATTTTAAAAATTCATCTATTGTTGACCTCTTTGGATATTTTATTCCTCTTATCCTTTCCCCATAAGATTTTCTCTGATTATAAGTGTGTTTGCTATAGCAATTTTGGATAATATTTAAAAATCACTGATAATCTTATCAGAGAATATCCCTGTGAACATTTTTATACATTTCTAATCTTTTATATGCATAATTGAGTATGTTGAATAGAATCAGATTATTCTGTTCATATAATTTGATATCTCGATTTTTTCAAGAAATAAAATGACTTAACCTTATAGTTAACATTTTTCAGATTACCAAAAAATTTGCTGGAAAAGTTGTCTTAATGCTGCATGGAAGTCCATCATATGGATGTACCATAGTTTACTTATCAATTATGCAATTGTTGGTTTTGTCACCACTCCTTGGGCAGCAGAGTCTCCCCTCTCTCTGTCACATTTCTTGGGTATAATTAACCCAAGTGGAAATAATAAGTCTTTGAATGTACACAGTGCTTTCTTTCAGAGAAACAAAATGTGCTCTGTTTGGCATTCTCTGGCTCTGGTCCTGAGTTTTATGCTAATTATCTGTGTGAACTTGGTCAAGTTACTTAACCTCTCTGGACTCTACCTTCTCCATCTGTAAAAAAAAAATGAGACGGTTTAGAACAGAGTTGTTTTTATTTCCCCTAACTTATCGTTGAAGGAATCCCTGGGGTTTTCTTCAAGGGCTGCAGTTGGGGAAAGTAGGGACAGGGATGGGGCTGTACATTCTTTGAACAGAATCATTCCCAGTATCTGTTTTATTTATTGCTTCTATTTAAACTTTCTTAGAAGAAATATATATATATTTCCCAGCACTTTGGGAGGCCAAGGAGGGAGGATCGCTTGAGCCCAGGGGTTCAAGACCAGCCTAGGCAACACACTGAGACCCAGTCTCTCCAAAAAAAAAAAAAAAAAAAAAAATTAGCAGGTGAAGTGGTGCATGCCTGTAGTCCCAGCTACTCCAAAGGTGGAGGTAGAAGGATCACTTGAGTCCAGAAGGTCAAGGCTGCAGTGAGCTATGGTTGTGCCACTGCGCTCCAGCTTGGCTGACAAAGTGAGATTCTTGTCTCCAAAACAAAAACAAAACCCTCTAGACCATTGGTCTAATGGTTTATAAAGTGGGAGAGATAAAGCATAACCACAAACAGTCACTGACTGTCAAGCACTTGAGAAGTGCTTCACAGGGCTTACCTAATTAATGTACAACTTTATACATTCTATTTTTGGCTGAGGAAGATGAGGCGTAGAGAAGTAACTTGCCTGAGGTCATGCAGCTAATAAGTGACAAGGTCACAATTTGAAGACAGGTGCTCTGGTTTCAGACGCCATGCTCCCAACCACTATACTATTCTGCTTCCCCAAATAGGCCCAGACAACGCCCGCCTGACTGAGCTCCTCTGGTTCTTTCCATCTTTATCATTTAAGAGTCAGTGAATTATCATGAGATCTATAACATAAAGTAATTAGACTTTGGAGGCCACTTTGATAATGAAAACACCCAAGTAGAGACATTGAAATCCCATGCTCCCTTTCCTTCATGGACTTGGCCTTCAAGAAGGTTGGGCCTGGCTGGGTGCAATGGCTCATGCTTATAATTCCTGCACTTTGGGAGGCTGAGGTGGGTAGATCACAAGGTCAGGAGTTCAAGACCGGCCTGACCAACATGGTGAAACCCCTTCTGTACTAAAAATACAAAAGTTAGCCAGGCTCGGTAGCACATGCCTGTAATCCCAGCTGCTTGGGAGACTGAGGCAGGAGAGTTGCTTGAACCCGGGAGGTGGAGGTTGCAGTGAGCCAAGATTGTGCCACTGCACTCCAGCCTGGGCAACAGAGTGAGACACTGTCCCCCCTCAAAAAAAAAAAAAAAAAAAAAAGACGAAGCTTAGGCCTAAGAAGCTTCTAGAAGGGACAGGCAGTATGACTGCAGGCAAGTCACCTTATCCTTCTGGATAACATAAAATGGGCTGGATGTCATCAAGTCTTCTCCAAAAGCAGCACTAATCATTTAGATTTTAATATTTACAAATTTTATTTATACTAAATTTGAGGTTGGGGGCAGTGGCTCATGCCTGTAATCCTAGCACTTTGGGAGGCCAATGCAGGTGGATCGCTTGAACCCAGGAGTTTGAGACCAGCCTGGGGAACATGGCAAAATTCTGTCTCTACAAAAAATTCAAAAATTAGCCAGACATGGTGGTGCACCTATAGTTCCAGCTGCTAGGGAGTCTGAGATAGGAGGATCATCTGAACCCGGGGAGGTCAAGGCTGCAGTGAGCCAAGATCATGCCACTGCACTCTGGCCTGGGTAACAGAGTTGAGACCCTGTCTCAAAAAAATAATAACAATAAATTTGATCTCTGCTCATAAATTTCTCCCAGGCATTGCTTACCCCAATATCTCCATAAGATACTCAGGCTTCCTTATTACAGGCCCATACCTTAAATCTAAAAGGAAAATTAATTTATAAGCATGTCCTTAAAGACCAAATTATGAAACCAGTGAGATGATTAGAAATAGAGAGCTTAAATTTACTATCAATTAATGAGGGATGGTCACAAACCAGAGAATATACTTTTCAAAAATTCTCACTAATCAGTTCAAGGAAGAGCACTCAGTTCAAACATCAAAGTGTATCTTATGATGTAAATAGAAAATACTACAGGTTAGCTGACAGGCTACCTTAAGGACAAGAAACACGTATCTGCACATTAAAGATTTACACCAAGATCAAAATACATTTTACAACCAAACTTTCTGTGCTATTAAGTTGTGCTACCAAGAGTCACTACAATTAACCTAGTTCAGACTGATTAAAAGGAAGGCTCCTATAATTCATGTTGTAATGCCTTCATTATGAGAGAGGGGAAAATAATTTGGAGTCCAAAAAGCTGTAGTAATAATAAAAGAGGAAAACTCTCCTTATTCTATATACACAATTTTAAGAATTTCAACATTCAGTACTTGGTAGAGAACTTGAAGGAATAATTTTTCTTTTTTTCTTTTTCTTTTTTTCTTTTTTTGAGACGGAGTCTCACTCTGTCACCCAGGCTGGGGTGCAATGGCACATTGGTAGAGAACTTGAAGGAATAATTTTTCTTTTTTTCTTTTTCTTTTTTTCTTTTTTTGAGATGGAGTCTCACTCTGTCACCCAGGCTGGGGTGCAATGGCGCAATCTTGGCTCACTGCAACCTCCGCCTCCTGGGTTCAAGCAATTCTCCTGCCTCAGTGTATGGAGTAGCTGAGATTACAGGCGTGTGCCACCGCACCCAGCTAATTTTTGTATTTTTAGTAGAGACAGGGTTTCACCATCTTGGCCAAGCTGGTCTTGAACTCCTGACCTCATGATCCACCCACCTCGGCCTCCCAAAGGGCTAGGATTACAGGCATGAGCCACCGTGCCTGGCTTAGGAATAATTTTTCTAAGAGCTTAAAGGAACATGCTACTTCAGTGTCATTATTTTTCAGGAAATATGAAATAGTTTTTCTAACTCTTCAGTCTCAAATTGTTTTAAAAAATAATCTGATTAACATCTTGCGATATGGTCACAGGAAGAACTAAAGGGGCTGAAAAAACCATCAGTCACAAAGAAATGGGTCAAAGGACTAGAAATAATTATTAATTTTTAATGTCAATAATTTGCCAAATGACCATGTGCAAGGCACTGTGCAAAACAAATACACTGAATGTCTGGTCAAGAAAATTTTTAGGTAGAAATTAATCGAACTAGGAAAGAGACATTTGGTTTAGTTCTATTATAGAAAACGGCACATGAAGAATTTCATTATAAGATCATCTTCCCTGTTTGTTTAGCCTACTCTTTCACAGTGTAACATTTCTGGTTTTTCTACTGGTGTCTTCTGATTGGAAGACAGGCGAAGCATCCTTCATAATGTTCACAGCAATGTTTCTCTAAGGCTCACATTTAAGAGGTTTTAGCGTTCAATCAAACTGGTCGTCTGTAAATAATAGGCATCATTCACCCAGCTTATTTCTCTGATGCTACCATTACAGAATAAATCACTGACTATATCAAAGGTCTCCAGGTTGGCAGTTGGTGAAGTAGCTCAAGTTATTCATTAAGCATACTTCCCTCTCACGTGTTTACCAATCAGAACTCTCCTCCTCTAAAGCTTCCGTATCCAAGAAATCAAACAGAATGAAACTATTAAGTTCAAGAATTACAATGATAATGTTGTTAAAATACCTACTCTTCCAACAAATATGTGAATGGAGGAAAAACTTAAGCACTTAATCATTATTCACGTGTACTAAGTGGGAGTGGCTAGGGAGCAGACATATGGGAAGGGAGGGTCTTACCAGTTTCATAGTGTGCCTTCCCTATCCTATTCACCTATACAAATTACATTTATCATCAAGGCACAAAGGCCCAGCTCCTCCAAAGCACCAGCAGTGATTTCTTCCTTGCTAGAGCTTACCCAGGCTTTACAGTTCGGCAATTTCATCAGATATAATCTCATAATGTTATTTGATTTGTGTGCTTCTTGTGTGCCAGAAAGGGCTATAAAAATCTCAGGACAATATCCTGAGTCATAGTTGTAGGGTTATTTCCCCACAGTGCCTAGCACGATATCTTGCCCAGAAAGTTTTAAATAAATAACTTGTGAAATGAATAAGCTTAACAGCAAGTAGTCACAGTTGTTTTGTGCTTTCATGCAGCACAAAAGGGAAGAGGCAACCAAGATACATGAGTTAGGGACTTTTTGAAAAAGGCTTAGGGCAATAACGCACTACGTTCTATAAAATGTTTTGTGAATTTTCTTAAACTCACACCTGCCACACCTACTTTCATGTAGCAAATAATCTTCCAGTAAGAACACTCACTTATCTTTATTTCAGTAACTGAAAACTACTTTTCAACCTGGGTCCAAAAGTATCACCAGACTCCCTAGCATTATAAAGAGGAAGAAGCAGCCAAGATACTTACACAGTATTAGAAACTTTTTCTTGGTTTTTGTTTTGTTTTGTTTTTTAAGCTTTTTGCCAGTAAATGCACTGAGTTCCATAAAAGGTTCTGTGAATTATCTTAAAACTCACACATGTCAAAGCTACTGGGTCGTACTTAACATGTTACTGTTTGTGCCGTATTTTAAAATTCACAGCACAGGTATTTTAAGAACATCCTATGTTGGAACACTCTTGCACGTTTGAATACAGAAGAGAATCAGCTCATGTCGAGACATGAGGTCTTATCTCTCATCTACATAAACGTAGAGCTTCAAATGATATCCTATTTTTACATTTGTTAAACTTAAATCTTGTGTTAAAAAGGGAATTAAGCGTGGAGGCCGCCACAGGTATCAGCCTTGACCGTGTAAACTGGCCCTTCGCTATCTTAAGTTCAGCACAGAGGGGAAAGCTAAGTGACCAGACATTTCTTCCACAATTCAAAGACCCCGAGCCTCTCAGAGTGTCCCCACCAGGTGTGCGGACAGCAATTCTGCCGAACCTGCGCAGCTACTTACAGGGTCACTTTAGTGGTGACTGTCGACCTGCCCGCACCGAAATGGTTCCTGGGCTTCCAGCCGTCGGCGTCAGAAGCTCCAGGGGCTCCGGCCGCTCTGCTCAGCTCTTTGCTTCGACCTCCCTCTGCCCGGCCGTCGAAGTGGTAGGGGAGCGGGCCCCTCTTGTGCTCGGGTTTGATCTCCGGCAGCAGCGAGCTGCTCTTGACCGGGAGCTCGCGGGGGACGGCCCCGGCCGCCTCCTCCCCGCTCTCGGCCGTAGCACCCTTGGTGACCGGGCTGGGATCGGGCGCCCTTTTGGGTGGGGATTCCTTGGCGGGAGTCCGCGGGCCGCTGGCTAGTGGGGCAGGCACGGCCTCGAGGGCGCGGCTCCTGCCCTTCCTCTTGGTGGGGGACGAGGTCGGGGGCGGCTGTTTGCTCCGGTCCGACTCCCCTCGGAGCTGCCCTTTGGGGCAGGGGCCAGGCTTGCACTCTGGGCTCGCAGCGGAGGCAACGCCCCCGTCGGGGGCTGCCAGCGGAGATTTCACTTTCTTTTCCGCCGAGGCGTAGTCGCTGGCCGCGTTTGGCGCCACCTCGTAGTCGAACACAGCGTCGTCCCTGGCAGTGCTTTCAGGGAGCTCGGCGTCCGCGCCGGGGGAGTCCGTGGATTTCTGCGACCTCCTCCGCCTCCCGGACCTGCGGCCGCTGGACCTTTTCTCCATGTCGTCCCAGTCGCCACAATCTTCCGCCCTGGGAGTAATCACGACAGGCTCGTCCACTTGAGCCCCCTCAGTCTTACTCAAGTAGATGTCCAAAGTTAGCACCTTAGCAGGGTGGGCGCGCCGCCCGGGCCGGGCAGTGCCGTCTGCCTGCGCGGAGCCGGCTGTGTGCGCTGCGCCCTCGGCCAGAGGCTCACCTGGTGGAGCAGACGTGCCCTCGGGGGGCTGGCTGCAGGCGTCTCGGGGCCCCAGGGAGCCTCCTTCGGCATACACGCTGGGGGCGCCGTCAGGGGCCTCGCCTAGTCCTCCCGCGGGCAGCTCCCGGGTGGGTGACCCCGGCGCACCCCTCGCACCCGAGGAAGCCTCCTGTTCGTGGCCAGCACCTGGCGAAGCGTCCTCCCCCGGACTGCGAGCGGGAGTCTCTTCGTTTTCTTGCCTGGAGGAATTCCCTGGCGAGGAATGCAGCTGCTTGGCATCTGGGAAAGGCTCTCCCTCTGCCTGCAGAGGTTCTAATTGGGGTGAATCACTTTCATGGCACTGCTGCACAGCCACAGCCGCTGCACTGCAGCTCCCGCGAGGTGACAGCTCGGCGTCAGTGGGGGCTGCGGGGCTACTGCTTTGGGGGAGCTCGCCCTCTGCCTCGCGGGGATTCTCCTGGGGGGAGCCCGTCTCGCTCGTGTCCATTTGCTTGGGTTGGCTGCTCTGAGATATGCTCCTCTCTCTCTCTCTTTCTGGGAGCTTAGAAGGGGCTACTACATCTTTGGGAGAGAGTGGTTTGGCATTTGACCTGGTGGGACTCTCTAGGCCGTTTCTACTGTTCCTTCTCTTTCCTGCCGCAAATAAGGTGCCAAGTTTTCCCAAAACTGGCTTCCTTCTGTTCTCTTCTGGAGGTTGTGCTCTGGACTGAAAAATAAAAGTGATGAAGAGAAAACATATGAGAATCTGGTGTATATTACAGAACTACCAGCCAAAATAACAGGGTTTCTAATTGAAAATGTAAAGTTATGTTCATGTTACATTTATTCCATTCTGGTTTTACTTTTGAATTTTTCTTAAAACACCTTAAGTGTCTGGTACTGTTAGAATAGCATTTTCTTTGAATTATAATTCTCGTTTTTTAAAGGAAAATTCGAACGGTTCAAATAATCACAGATACAAATAAATACTTCTGTGCTCTCCATAGCTTTTTTACCTTCTTCCTCAATAAATTTGCAATTACAAACAGCCATGCGTAACCAGGGGGCAGCAGTAAACACACTAACGTATCCCAAGGCAGACTTTTTCCTGATACACCGCCCTTTCTTTTTGTAGGAGGAAAGGAGGACTGAAGAAAACCAGTCCTAGCAGCCTTCTACTCGAGAACAGTAGGAAACCAGCCGGGCTCAACATACAGTACTTGCAACATGAAAACCTTAGGCAAGCTTGGAAGAAGTGAGCACCTGGGCCCCGCCTTAGCCCGAGCTCCAATGGGAGAAGCGCACGAGTATTCAAACACCCGCGGGCGCCCACCCAAGCGATGATGCCGGGTCTCTGGCCACACTTGAAATGCTCTTTTGGGAGTTCCTATGAGGTGTACGCGGAGGAGTGCGTGGGGTTAGCGATTGAGGTTGCAGGGGCGACCATCTTTGCTCACCGCCCCCTCGAGCCGAGGAGGCTCGGCTGAAGGATGCGCTAGGGACTCTGCCCACTCGGTCCCAGGACCCCTCCCTCGCCACTCGCGTGGTTCCATGGACGCAAGGCTGGAGCCCCAGGGGCCGGCCCACCCACCTGACGGCGCTGGGGCCCGCCTGCGAACCAACCAACCAACCGCAGCGCTCCCAGGAAAGGGGAAAAACTGGGCTGCTTACATCGCCTGGAGAAAAACGGCTAGCACCCAGTGCCCGAGTCGGAAGACGGGAGGGAGAGCAGAACAAACCAATAAAAGCAAACCCCGCCAATGGGTGCGGCAGCGCACAGGGGTTCGCCAGAGTGGGGACTGGGTAGGTGCGGGGCGTAGGGGTGGGCAGGAAGAGGAGGCGGCGAGTCTGGGAAACGGAGGGAGCAGGGGCGGCGAGCCCAGCCTGGCTCCTAGGAGAGGGAAGCGCATTCGCGTAAGGACTCTTCTAAAACCAGGCCAAACGTGAGTCTACTGTATCTTAAGAATCAATTCTTACATTCAAAACCCATGTGCTACCTTGGGTCCTGGCGACGCAGAAAAGAGCCCCACCTTTCCTGGAAGAGGAACATTCAGGCCAGTACCGACTACGACTACGGGGAGGTTCCCCAATCACCCTTTGAACTAGCTCCATTGCATTTGAGTTACATGTAGCAAATTGAGTTTGGCGGTGGGAAATAGGAAAGATAACGCATGAAATTAACAGGTCAACAAGCATTTGTTGAGACAATCCTGGTACTGTAACATAGTGTCACCCTGCTACAGCCCAGTGAGGTCATGCTGTTACCACACAGATGAAGAAAGGAAGTTCAGCCAGCCCATAAAGACACAAAAAGGGGGTGGGGGCGGTCAGAGCAGGAAAGTCAGCATTCAAATCCAAGTTGCCTCCTGCCAACCCCATGCTCCTTCCATTCCGCCACCGGGGCCCCGTTTAGAGGCCACGGAAGCTCTACGGCCACCCGCCACCCAAGAACCAGAGTCGGCCCAGAGGAACAGACTGTGGGTCACACACCCCTATTCAGCTTCTGAGGAAGTGCGCATGAATCAGATCTGCTGACAAGGTTCTAAGATTCTCCTGGTCTTAGAAGCACCAGGTGGGCCCTTTGGCACTAGACAGCTGCTGCTGCTGCTCCGGCTGCGATGAACGAATGGCGCGGCTGTTCGGAGCTCTCTTACCTGAAGTCATACGATTCTAAAATCTAAGCAGATTTTGATTAATCTGATTCTTCAATTGCTAAAGAATATGGGAAGAATTCAAAGTGTGATTTAAGGGAAAAAAATTAAAATACTGTAACTTCCTAAGTAAACATTTGGATTATTTTACAAGTCAAAGGTATGACATGATTTTTAAATCATAATACCTGTTTACTGAGCCATTCTTATGCTCAGGCCCTTGTGATTCACACAGACTTTCATTTTTATCTTCCCAACAGTTAGGTAGTCTTTTTTTTTTTTTTTTTTTTTTTAAATGACCATTTGCCAAGGTTACTTCTCCCTGTGCAAGGTCCCACCTGCAGAGTCTTTCTGACTCTGACATAGAGCTCTTTGTCTCTGCTGTCTGGACAGGCCTTCAAACGTATCTTGAAGAAGTAGCCAGGGAAAATAGGCTTGAGTCTTGGCTTAATTCCAGTCCCTGTCAAAATAAAACAACTAAGTATATGTATTACTCTGTCCTGCCAAAGATGTTGCAATCTGCTTTTCCCATGCAGTAAAGGCGCTTGATCAGCAGTCTTCTCTATGCTCACTATAGGCATTACAAAAAAAAATTTTTTTTTCTTTCTTTTTTTTTTTTTTTGCTATTAGTTGCTTTTTACAAAACTGTTTGCTTGCTCTTCAACTTGCCTCAGTGACTTGACTCCTCCTCCCCTCAGAGGAGCAGCCTGTTTATCACCAGCCAGATTGCTGAATTTCCTAAAAATACACAAATGTTCATAGCGGCTTCATTCACTCATAATAGCCAAAAACTGGAAACAGCTCAAAGTCACTGGAAACAGCTGGTGAACAGATAAACGATTTGTAATACATCTAGACAGCAGAGTATTACTCAGCAATAAAAAGGAACAGACTTCTGAAACGTGTAAGGATATGGATGCTAAATGCTTTTGAGAAACAGCCAGACTGCAAAGGTTGCATACTGTATGGTTACATTTATATGACATTCTAGGCAGTGAAAATCTAATCTGTAATGATAGAAAGTATATTGGTGGTTGCCTGAGGGTGGGGACAGGGGGTGGCAAGTGGTGGTGGTAAACTGGGAAGAGGCATAAAGGAACGTTGAGGGTTAATGGAAATGTTCTATATCTTGATTGTGGTGACGGTTACACATGAGTACATATTGTTCAAAACTCATCAAACTGTACATTAAAAATGGGTATACGTAAATGAAGTTAAGATATAATCTCTTTAAAAACAGAGATTTTTCCTCGGGAAATGAACAGAAATGCACTGTGTGGCACAGTCCATCTGTCTTGGGTGCACATTTCACAGGGTCTCGCCCTATTGTCCAGGCTGGAGTGCAGTGACATGATCACAGCTCACTGCAACCTCAACCTCCTGGGCTCAAGTGATTCTCACAACTAAGCCTCCCAAGTAGCTGAGACCACAGGCCTGTGCCACCATGCCCAGCTAATTTTTAAATTTTTTGTAGAGAGAGAGTTTCACCATGTTGTCCAGGCTGGTCTCAAACTCTTGGGCTCAAGTGATCCTTCTGTCAGCCTTCCAAAGTGCTGGGATTATAGATGTGGGCCACTGTGCCCAGCCACGTTATGCAGTTCTCAATGAGGGGTCTCATGTCATTTCAGATGACAGACTCTCATTTACAGAGGAATGCAGTCTTCTCCCATGGGATCAGGTCCCTGTGGATGTCCAGGATCATATCTCCAAACAGGATGATCTGAGCAGGGCTCAGAATGCCCCATGGCCCCTGAGTAAAGTCTTCAGTCACGTCTTTGAGGAACACCCCTTCCTAAATGGGATACATATTCCTTTTCAACCAGGGATTGTTTCTTCCCATTGTTCATGGGGAAACTAAGGCCGATGGAGAACACCACCACCAAAACAAACCCAACAGCAACAACAACAAAAAACTAGCTGGTACCTCCTTAGGTTTGAGCCTTTGGGTCTGGGGTCTTAAATCTAGGATGGGAAGCCACAGACCCACACCTTCTCCACAGGCTTGATGATAATCTGCTAGGAAGGGAAAGGTTTTGCAAAGAGGCCATGAGGAACCATCAAGCTTCTTGAAGCTTCCCTCCCCTATTCCTCTGCCCCTGACTTTCCCACAGGCCTGGGCAGGGTCCTGAGGCTTCCCAGGCTGGGTGTTCTCAGAGCACATGCAATCCTGGGTCCTCCTTTGTATTTGTCTTTTTGCTGGGTACTTTCTGCCCACCTTACTTAAGGCAGCCTGCACACCTCACACTTGTCACCCTCCCATCGCCCATGTCCAACTGGGATGAAGCGGTCCACAACAGGACTATTGTAGAGACAGCCCATAGGTCGTGTGCCAGGATCTGCTTTAGAGTGTTCTTGTTGGCTAATATGAAATGTGACGCATTAGGGGCACATGTAACAATCCACAGGATCATATTCCAGCAGTGTGTAGAGGCCCAGGCGGCACTAGCTGCAGTGCTGTTCTGTGATTCTCAACCTTCCTGGTATGGCAGGGCCTGCTATCAGCAGGTACCACTTAGTAAATGTTACCTTGTAACATTTGCTACACATTAGTTAAGGAGATAATGTAAATGTTAGAGGTTAGAGTTTCTTGAACCCGTTCTGATTCTGAAGCTGGCTGAATCATCAGTTTTTCTTTTATTCCTTGCTTAAATAAATTCTGCTAAATTTAACTATCCAAGGGTTTTTCCTTTTTATGGTAACTATGGGAACAAAACTAAATTTTTTAAAATTTTAATACAATTATGAGTCAGTGATATTTGTTTTATGTTTATAATCTATTTACATCTTTAAGAAATCTAGGCCAGGCGTGGTGGCTCACTCTTGTAATCCCAATACTCAGGGAGGCTGAGGCAGGCGGATCACCTGAGGTCAGGAGTTCGAAACCTGCCTGGCCAATGTGGTGAAACCCCGTCTCTACTAAAAATACAAAAATTAGCTGGGCATGGTGGCGTGCACCTGTACTCCCAGCTACTTGGGAGGCTGAGGCAGGAGAATCTCTTGAACCCGAGAGGCAGAGGTTGCAGTGAGTCAAGATTGCACCACTGCACTCCAGCCTAGGTGACAGAGCGAAACTCCATCTCAAAGAAATAACAAAAAGAAATCTAATAACATTTTAAATAAGGTGATGTTTCTTATAAAAAATAATAAGTTTTCCTATGTTCCCTACCTTTTCATTCCCCAATGAATGTAAGCTCCTTGAGAACAGGAAAAGTGTCCTGTTGCCTTCCCAATAGCTAGCATGGAGACTGACAGCTAGAGGTGTGCATAAAGTATTTGCTGCTACTAAACAGTTAGTAACATCTCTCCTCCCTTTCAAAAGGGAGTTGTCAATGCTCTTGAAGATAACTAGAAACATCGCTCTAAACAAAATAGAATGAAAATCTTATCTGCCTAAAACTTAGTGTGGTCAAGACTCGCTTTATTCCACCTGTGTGAGGATTCCATGTGTTGATGGAGCTACTGGTACACAGGTTTACTGCTGCCTCTCAGCCCAAATCTGACTCAGGAAAGCAGATCAAAACGTTGTTACAGGCACTCACCTGTGCATCCTTCTAAAATGTGGTCAGCAATGTACAAAATTAACTTTTTTTTCAAACACCTGTGATTCCCTAAGAGCTCTCACTTTGTTGATTTCTGAAAGATAGCTCTTCAATTCAGTCACATGAGGAATGAGTCAACTGGATATTATTGTAAATGATACAATTGGCTACGTTACCTGTTCACAACATATGAATAGGTGTGTTTGTACTAGTAAGCAACTTTTTTTTCTGAGTAGATTTTTAAAAAAATAGCATGAGTTGTGTGGCTTAAAAATATAAGAATTTGAGCTACTTTACACTTTAAAAGGTAAAATAGGGGTTATTCTGTTCAATAGAAGCAGGAAAGACTTTAGACCCGTGACAGCTAAATAAAGAACAAAGATGGGGAGTGGGGAAGGGGGAGAAAAAACACGCACACCGAAAAACAAGGCCAGGCACAGTGGTTCTCGCCTGTAATCCCAGCACTTTGAAAGGCTGAGGTTGGCAAATCACTTGAGGTCAGGAGTTCAAGACCAGACTGGCCAACAGGGTGAAACTTGTCTCTACTAAAAAATACAAAAATTAACCAGGTGTGGTGGCACGTGCCTATCATCCCAGCAGGATAGGAAGATCATTTGAACCCAGCAGACAGAGGTTGAAGTGAACAGAGATTGCACCACTGCACTCCAGTCCATCTCAAAGAAAGACTTTTATGAGACATCATTCTTTTTTAAATAAATTCCAGGATACTCATTCTGAAGACTTTTAGAATTAAAGTTAAAATTGTATTTCCCCATGATAGGTGTGTGGCAGAATATCACCTCAGTATCAGAAACACCAGGCAGATGAACTTAAGTTCAAGGGAGAACCCACATACCAATCCCTGATACTGCAGACGTTGATTTGGAATTGGCATTAAAAACAAATTAAGTATCCTCCCCCACTCTCCATTTGTGTTTTCCTTTTTAATATTGATTGGGATAATATATATGGCCCATTCTAAATACACACACACACACACACACACACACACACTGCAAAATGAATAAAGAAATTTTCACATAAATGAACTCTGATCTATTAAGCACAGAAGCTTTTCATTTTAACTTTTAAAATATTTTTATATTATATATGATTCAATTCTCTAAGAGTATACTAGATATAATTTAGCTACTTCTTTATGATTCTGGAGACAGAAATATGAACCACTGTTATTACATTTGTGCTACAGTAGTGATTTCTTCCAGGGCTGTTACAAGGAGTGAAGACTAAAGTTTACACTAAATGACTCACAGACTATAACACTTTCCAGGCCTCTTATTAAAAGGCACATGAAATTGCAACATTTGACCATTTTTTATCTACAGTCTAATTTCATATGGTGCAACCAATAATCCTTGATAGTAGGGCTTCAGAGCCGCCTTCTCCAATGTCGCTCCTTCCAGTCTCCTAGGGTGGAATGCTTGTTCGCCCCACGCTGTTTCTAATATTTGTCACCACTTCCAGTGTCAACCCCATCTCTGATGCTTGATGCATTTTTCTTTTTTAAAAAAATATTTTCTCTGTCATTTCAACATCATGTAACACATGCCTCTCTACTTACACCTCAGTGGCTGTTTTTCTCTAATGCTGCCACTTCATTTCTAACAACAACAGCATCCCCCTGGGTACAATCAAAGGTATACTATTGGGTGAAAGAACAGTGACAGACATTTTAACTTCCAGATTAACCTGTGTTCTGAAAAAGAGGCATCATTGAATACAAAAGCCATCAATCATGAAAGTTAAATTTTCATTCTCCCAAAGAGCTTCGTTTAAAAAGCAGACTCCCAGTTTTGGGTTGCTATTGTCTTTAAGTGTGTGTGTGTGTGTGTGTGTGTGTACATATATATTTAAGACAGTTTCGCTTTTGTTGCCCAGACTGGAGTGCAATGGCACAATCTTGGCTCAATGCAACCTCCACCTCCTGGGTTCAAGTGATTCTCCTGCCTCAGCCTTCTTAGTAGCTGGGATTACAGGCATATGCCAACACAACCGGCTAATTTTGTATTTTTAGTAGAGATGGGGTTTCTCCATGTTGGTCAGGCTGGTCTTGAACTCCCGACCTCAGGTGATCCACCAGCCTTGGCCTCCCAAAGTGCTGGGATTATAGGAGTGAGCCACCACGCCTGGCCATCATTTATATGTTGACAGAGACAAAGTGAAACCTAATTGTTTCAAGCCCTTGGCACTTGATCAATCAGAAAGGAAGATAAAGGATAAGATCATGGAATGTCTGAATTGTAGGATCATTTACTCATTCATTTCACTAATAATTACTGAGCGTCTATGTTGTGCCAGAATTTTCTCCTCACCTTAAAGAGGCAGCCTGTGGCTTGTAGAATCAAATCATTTTCCCTAAGACACAAATCAGGCTTTCTAAAAGGTAGCTCAGTACTTTTTCCTATTAGAAATTTATAATGTATCATTAGAAAAATAAGACTTTACTAGAATATGATTTATGTGCCACATTTATGAAGGTATGGCCTACATGCTTCCTCCTAGGCCATGCACTATAGCAATGAATGTGATAGCTTCAACAGCCAATGAGCTCCCTCTTGTGATGGAGCTCTGTCTTTAGAATCCAGGTAACTGCCCTCTTCATAGCACTGGAAAAAACCACCTTAAACTTCATATGGAACCAAAAGAGAGCCCACATAGCCAAGTCAATTCTAAGCAAAAAGAACAAAGCTGGAGGCATCGCACTACCTGACTTCAAACTATACTACAAGGCTACAGTAATCAAAACAGCATGGTACTGGTACCAAAACAGAGAAACGCCACACATCTACAACCATCTGATCTTTGACAAACCTGACAAAAACAAGCAATGGGGAAAGGATTCCGTGCTTAATAAATGGCATTGGGAAAACTGGCTAGCCATGTGCAGAAAGCAGAAACTAGACCCCTTCCTGACACCTTACACTAAAATTAACTACAGATGGATTAAAGACTTAAACATAAGACCTAACACCATAAAAACCCTAGAAGAAAACCTAGGCAAAACCATTCAGAACGTAGACATAGGCAAGGACTTCATGACTAAAACAGCAAAAGCTTTGGCAACAAAAGCCAAAATAGACAAATGGGATCTAATTAAACTCCAGAGCTTCTGTACAGCAAAAAAAAGAAATCATTAGAGTGAACCGGCAACCAACAGAATGGAAAAAAATTTTTGCAATCTACCCATCTGACAAGGGGCTAATATCCAGAATCTGCAAAGAACTAAAACAAATTTACAAGAAGACAACAAACAAACCCATTCAAAAGTGGGCAAAGGACATGAACAGACACTTTACAAAAGAAGATATATATGAGGCCAACAAACATATGAAAAAATGATCATCACTGGTCATTAGAGAAATGTTAAAGCCACGTTGAGATACCATCTCATGCCAGTTAGAATGGCGATCATTAAAAAATCTGGAGACAAGAGATGCTGGAGAGGATGTGGAGAAAAAGGAACACTTTTACACTGTTGGTGGGAGTGTAAATTTGTTCAACCATTGTAGAAGACAGTGTGGTGATTCCTCAAGGACCTAGAAATAGAAATTCTAGTTGACCCAGCAATCCCATTACTGGGTATATATCCAAAGGATTATAAATCATTCTGTTATAAAGACACAGGCACACGTATGTTCATTGCGGCACTGTTTACAATAGCAAAGACCTGGAACCAACCCAAATGCCCATCGATGATAGACTGGACCAGGAAAATGTGGCACATACATACCATGGAATACTATGCAGCCATAAGAAATGATGAGTTCATGTCCTTTGCAGGGACATGGATGAATCTGGAAACCATCATTCTCAGCAAACTGACACAAGAACAGAAAATCAAATACTGCATGTTCTCACTCATAGGTGGGTGTTGAACAATGAGAATACATGGACACAGGGAGGGGAGCATCACACACTGGGGTCTGTTGGAGGGGACTAGGGGAGAGACAGTTGGGGGTAGGGAGATGGGGAGGGATAATATGGGGAGAAATGCCAGATACAGGTGACAGGGATGGAGGCAAAGCACATTGCCATGGATGTACCTATGTAACAATCCTGTATGTTCTGCACATGTACCCCAGATGTACCCCAGAACCTAAGGTACTATATATATATATATATATATATAAAGAAAATGAATCCAGGTAACTGTAGATAGAAGGTGCTGGATCTTTCCTTAGGCTCATCCTCCCTCAGTTTTGTCTGTGCCCCAGGCCCCCAGTTATGATGGAAGGGAGAAACGGACTTTCTTGCCCTTAGGATTTGGTTAGGTTTAGGCCCTGATTTCCCCCACAATCTCTCCATCTCTTAGCTGGGCTCTGGGTTGGGTGTGGCTGGGTGTGACCAGGCTTCTGCCAGGCAGCCTGCCCCTGCTGCTGTTCTCTCTCCCCACACTCCCGAGCCACTTGCCTGTCTTGCTCCTGCAGGCCTAAGATGGGACAGGACCTCACCAGGTGCCAGCTGGGAAGGCTTCACTAGCCATTGCTTGAGGTAGAATGAAGTTTCGTGGGGCATGAGGCAAAATTAATTTTGAGAGTTTTAAGGAAAAGAATGCAAAATTCTGGATTACAGATTTTAAGAGCAGGGCCTTCGAAGATGCCATGTGAATGAAGAACCCTGAAGCCTAAGGTTATTTTAGCCCCTCTTGGTTTCCTTAAAACCTTACCCACACTTTGTAAATAGTCCTTCACTACTTTCCTCAATCACCCAGCTTGAGCGTGCTCCATCTTTCCTGTGCTGGGAAGCTGACTCATTCTACTGTGTGCCTAATTATGACTAACAAGTAACCCAGAAGGTTTCTCTACCTGTACTTTCAACAGTCTCCCCAACATTTTCTTTTTCTCACAAAGCTATCAGGCTGAATTAATTTGCTTTGCAGTTGAGATGTAGTATGCTAATTTGGTAATTTTTCTTTTCTTATGCACAATGTGTAACTAAAAAAATATAAAGGAGTTTGAAATTTGTAGCAAAAGTATTTCTTATTCTACTTCCTGGATTGTATGCATATCCTGATTAACATAATCAAATTACTGACTAGTTAGTTCCTAATTAAAGTTTAGCCAAACTAGAAAATGGAAATATGTTCCTTGTGAAGTGGTCACATTAGTTCCTTTTTTATTAAGTTGTAATTCAAAAAGTACATTCTTTTTTTTTTTTGGGACACAGTCTCGCTCTGTTGCCCAGCCCCAGGCTGGAGTACAGTGGCTGGATCTTGGCTCACTGCCACCTCCGCCTCCCGTCTCCCAGGTTCAAGTGATTCTCCTGCCTCAGCTTCCAGAGTAGCTGGGACTACAGGCGCACGCCACCACACCCAGCTAATGTTTGTGTTTTTTTTCTATAGAGACGGGGTTTTACCATGTTGGCCAGGATGGTCTCGATCTCTTGACCTTGTGATCTGCCCGCCTCGGCCTCCCAAAGTGCTGGGATTACAGGCATGAGCCACCGCGCCCGGGCCAAAAAGTACATTCTTTATGCAATTTAAAAAGAAGGACTTGTGCAATAATTCATGTCAAAGATCAAGAATGGTTACTTTAAAACACTTAGAAGCCACGGGTGAGTCTCCGAATCTAAGTACTAAAGAACCAAGGACTAAACTTCAGTGGGATCAGCCATGTGTAAGTGACATGATGAGGGAGATGGGGAATAAGCTGGGGGGAAGGGGTGAATTGGCCCTTGGAGACAACAGACTCAGCCTGCCTGCCCCACACCAGGCACAGCTAGAGCCAAGTCAGGGTCCCTGGCGCAGATTAAGACCCAATGAGAAGAGAAATGAGAGCTGGAAGAGAGGAACAGAAAGCCTCTCCAGCACAGTGTGGACTCTAGCTAGACTGGCTCTGAGACTTCTAGTGACCTTGAGACCTCGTAACTTCAGGTCAGTTTAGCCATGTTTTAAAGTATGTCAGAAAATAGTGGGTTTATTCCTAGAAAATGGAACCATCTTTATCTTTCCAATTAATATACCCTGCCCAGAAATTTCTTAGTTTCCTGTAGTTTCCAGTGAGAATTGTTGACTTTCTAGCAAGAGTTAAATTAAGAAGCAGATTGCACACTTTTATGAACAGAACTCAGGAATACTACTAAATGGGATCAAATCATTTATTCTCTCAAAAATTGCACATTTATCATACAGGATATTGAGAAATTCATGTGAAATGATACATGTGAAAATGTTTTGAAAAGCAGAATGTGGCCTATGACAGTGATGGCTGGCTTTATTAACAGTGTGATATTTTGCGGATGTTTTGCTCAAGTTAAAATTATAGAAGCTAAGCAAATAATATAATGAATTTATGGTTCTCAGTTGGTGAGAAGGAGATGAAAATAACAGCTTTATCAGAAGTGGTTTCTAACAGAGTTAACTTGTCTGCAGAACTTGGCAGAGCACTGCTTATGAGCACTCATCTTTAATATGTCATGGCTAGAATAAAGAAAACAAATATAAGCCTATTTCTTTAAATCTCTTTTTTGTAGCTCATAAGGTATTGAAGATATGCAACTAGGCAGGGTGAACACTTGAATCACCCTATGTAAAATAGCACTCTCACTTTCTATAATTTACCCTCCTTTATTTTTCTTCATAGCACTTAACGTTACCTGAACCATAGTGCATATATATTTGCATAATTCTTTATTGTCATCTCTGGTTACAGAATATAAGCTTCGTGAGGACAAGCATGTTGTTTTGTTCACCTGTGTCCCTAACTCTTCATCGATGCTTGGTGCCAAAAGGCACTTAAATATTTACCAAATTTACATATTTTCCAGAAATCCCTTATTCTCCAGCCTATCAACAATTAATAGTCAGACAATAGTATATCATAGAATGGACAGTAGTTTGTGGGCAATCACTTTATCACCAAACCTGAGTGAGCAACTTTCAGATAGAAACAAATACCTGTCTCTAGCCTTATCCTCTTTCCCAAATGACTCCCCAAAATCCAGTTTCTAAAATACTCCTCCTCTGGATTATTTTAAGGATAAACTGAGATGTTTGTAAAATGCCTAATACAATTTCTGGGGAAGAGAAGGGAACTGGAAAAGGAAACCATGAAAGAAATACATATTTGACCCAAAAGCACAGGCAATAAAAGCACAAAGTAGAGAAATGGGATTACATCAAACTAAAAAGCTTCTGCATAGCAAGGGAAACAATGAAAAGAGTAAAGAGAAACCTTACAGATTGGGAGAAAATATGTGCAAATCACACATTGGATAAGGGACTAATATCCAGAATATACACAGAATTCGACCTCTCAACAGTAAAAACAAATAAACAGTCATTTTAAAAAATGGAAAAAGGATCTGAACTGGCATTTCATGAAAGAAGACATGCAAATACCCAAAAAGTTTATTATTATTATTTTTTAATGCTCAACATCACTATTTATCAGGGAAATGAAAATGAAAATGAAAATTACAATGAACTATCACTTCACCCCTGTTAGAATGGCTGCTATCAAAAAGGTGAAAGGTAAGTGGCGATGAGGATGTAGAGAAGAGGGAACTCTTATACACTGTTGGTGGGAATATAAATTAGTACAGCCATATGGAGAATAGTGTGGAAGTTTCTCAAAAAAACAAAAATAGAACTGCCAGCAATCCTACTTCTGGGAACATAACCAAAAGAAATGAAATCAGTATGTTGAAGAGATGTCTTCCCCTCTCTGTTTATTGTAGCCTTATTCACAATAGCCAAGATCAACCTAAGTGTCCATCAGTGGATGAATGGATAAAGCAAATGGTGTATACATACACAATGGACTATTATTCAGTCTTAAAAAAGAAGGAAATTCTGTCATTGGGAACACCACAGATGAACCTGGAGGACATTGTGCTAAGTGAAATAAGCCAGACACAGAAGGATAAATACCACATGATCTCACTTATATTTAGAATCTTAAAAAGTCGGCCGGGCGCGGTGGCTCAAGCCTGTAATCCCAGCACTTTGGGAGGCCGAGGCGAGTGGATCACGAGGTCAAGAGATCGAGACCATCCTGGTCAACATGGTGAAACCCCGCCTCTACTAAAAATATAAAAAATTAGCTGGGCATGGTGGTGCGTGCCTGTAATCCCAGCTACTCAGGAGGCTGAGGCAGGAGAATTGCCTCAACCCAGGAGGCAGAGGTTGCGGTGAGCCGAGATAGCGCCATTGCACTCCACCTTGGGTAACATGAGAGAAACTCCCTCCCAAAAAAAAAAAAAAAAAAAAAGTCAAACTTATAGAACTGGAGAGGAGAATAGGGGTTACCAGTGGGCTGGAGGAAGTTTGGAGAGATATCAGTCAAAGGGTATATAGTTTCAGCTAGACAGGAGAAATAAGTTTTCAAGATCCATTGCACAGCATGGTAACCATAGTTAATACTAATGTAGTATATATTTAAAAACTGCTAAAAGGGTAGATTTTAAATGTTCTTATTACAAAAAATAAATTCTGAGGTGATGGATATGTTAATTATCTGTATATAATAATTTCACAATGTATACATCAAACCATCACATTATATCCCATAAATATATACAATTATTTGTCAATTAAACATTTAACTTTAAAAATTTTTAAGTGAAAAAACACATGCAGAAAGAAATATATATTTACATTTGAAAGTCAGAGTATGTAAATAACTACACCAAAAAATATATAAATTATCCTTAATTTTTTTCAGCCCAAAATACCATTATTACAATTTTTTTTCTTGGCTTTTTTCCTCCAGGGCATTACACAGTATCATTTTGTATATGCTGTTTGGTATGTGGTTCTTTCACTGAGTTCAAGCCAATAAATATACCTCTATATTGATTTTTTTTTTTTTTTTTGAGACAGAGTCTCACTTTTTTGCCCAGGCTGGAGTGCAGTGGCATGATCTTGGCTCACTGCAACCTCTGCCTCCCGGGTTCAAGCAATTCTCCTGCCTCAGCCTCCGGAGTATTTGGGATTACAGGTGTGTGCCATCATGCTTGGCTAATTTATTTTTAGTAGAGATAGCTTTCACCATGTTAGTCAGGCTGGTCTCAAACTCCTGACCTCAAGTGACCCACCCACCTCAGCCTCTCAACATGCTAGGATTACAGGTGTGAGCTATATTAATATTTTGGATGGTAGTATTGAATTTCATTATATTGATATGCCACAATTGCTATAGTTGTTCATTTATATTATTTTCAATGTATCACAGGCTGCAGAAAACGTATTCCTAGCTTATCTCTACATATATCATTAATTATTTCCATAAGACACATTCCTAATGGGATTGGATCACAATCCCATTCAGGATTATGGCATTTGGGATTGTGTCTTTAGGGATTGTGATCTAAACCTGATCAGAGAGACCGACAGGAGACAAGGGTGGCAGCAATATTCTATTTCTTAGTTATACAGGTGTTTGCTTTATAATTATAATTAATAATTATACTCTGTATTTATATGTTCATACACTTTTCTGGTGTAAGCTATATTTTGCAAAACTAGGTAGCTTGCCTTTCTTTGGTTTCTAGTGCCGTTGACTATGTTTTATAAACCTCTTGGCCTTTCATTTTTCCTCTTTTGTGATTTATTTCAGCTGACTTTTTTTTTGCCCAGGCTGGAGTGCAGTGGCACAATCTTGGCTCACTGCAACCTCCACCTCCTGACCTCAAGCGATTCTTGTGCCTCAGCTTCCCAAGTAGCTGGGATTACAGGCACGCACCACCACACCGGCTATTTTTGTTTTGTTTTTTATTTTTGTATTTTTAGTAGAGACAGCCATTTCAGCCAGGCTGATCTTAAACTCCTGAGCTCAGGCAATCTTCCCACCTCGGCCCCCCAAAGTGCTGGGATTACAGGTGTGAGCCACCGCGCGAGGTCTCGCTTGACATTTCTTAAGAACCTACATGTGCCAAGTACTTCCTAAGAGTCATGTGGGGTGATAATTGTTATCTTCATTTTGCATTTGAGAAAACTGCAGGGTGAAAAGGGATTTGCCAACCGTCACACATAGCCGATGGGACTAGAAGATGCATAATAATGTTTGTGCTGTTTCTCTTCTTCTATTGCTTGTTCTGTTCCTTTGGGCTGTATTTGACTATCACACACATGTGCACACACACATGTAAACACGAACAGGGACGAACAAGGTTAAGTCCCCCAGACACAGAAAGAACTGAAAGCAGAGCCTGCTGCTAAGGAGTGCAGAGGAAAGGGGGACAGGTATAAAAGACCAGAAATAGACCATGGAGACCAAGGAGTAGGGGCTGTGGGGGACAGCTCCAGGAGAGCGCAAAAAGCCACACTCAACTGCTGAACTTAGGAGCAGTTCACACTTCCTCTCATTGGGGTGAAATATAACCTAGAAAATTATCCTTGTAAGGGTTTTCATTCAACATCGAATGTCTTTTCCCACTCAATTCCTTTCTACCCTCAGGAAAACCAGACTGATTTCCCCTTGTATGGAATTTGGTTTTATTCTTTGCCCCTTCCATTGGACTCTGTCTTGGGCTGGTGTGATGGGGGGTGGGGGAGGTGGCAGAGGTTAGGACTATATGTGTGTCAAGAGTGAGCTGGGATGAGAAATTTCCTGCTCCTTCGGATTTGAAAAGTGAAATATTTCATCACCCTCTTACCACCGTGTTCCTGGCAGGCAGTGGGAGCCTCAGATGCCTTCTCTCTGCCTTGGCTTGTGCATCTGGATTGCATTTTGCAAGCACTGCTCCTGTATAGGCTTGAGGTGGACAAGCCTGTGCGCCAGGCTCTCCTGCCTTGCTCTAGTCCTGATTACGCCTGATTTCAACACTTTGAATGAAAGTTAAAATGTCTCACTCGCCACTACGCCGTTAGTACCGGCAGCACTTGCTTCTTTATATCACAGAGAAACTCAAGAGAGAAACCACCTCCAAAATGATCAGCCTGGCCAAAACACCTCCTCATCCTGCTGCTCGCCTCATCCCAGGTTTACCTATCGATGTACGTAGGCGATAGTTAACTTAATCTGCTTAGTACATTTTTAGATATTTACAATTAGTCTCTAATATGATGGTTGACCAAAATATCAGAAATTTCACTTAAAATTATTTTTGAAGGTTCACAGTCATGATGCTTTTAAAACTAGATTTAAAAAAAATTGGCAAATCATTTCAAAAAGGTTTTCATTTTGTTTTATCACAAGGTATTCATTCTGTTAAGATTTCCAGGGGAAGATGAAGAGCTTATACCTTAGTGTAAAGATGATTTGTCAGTGTAGTTATTAAGCCATTGTGTCTAAAATATCAAATGATAAGGAAAGTGTTAAGTATTAAAGTATTAACAAAGAAAAGAAAGGCAATAATGCCCAACACTTAATCAGGGCTTTATACTTACGCCTCTATGACCAAACTAGTGAAGCAAAGTTTAATAGGGCTTATGTAAACTTCTTTTTCTTAAAAGTTTACAAGATTGCTTTTTCTTATAATTTATTTTAATCCCAACCACTTCTTAAATGGTAGGGTCGTAATAAGTCAAGTGTCTCCAATAAATTTTTGTGCCCTAATAAAATCTTGTTTGGGGAAAGTATGTGTAATACATAATAACTTGTTATGGGGACAGGCTGGTGAGGGCAGAAGGCAGTCGACACCCACTGGGAACACATGTCAAAGATAACCTACATTTTAAAAGAATGTGTAATAGAGTTCTAACTTTGCCTACCATTAAGACAAATAAAAATCAATTCTTACTCTCAAAACAGTATTTCCCCACTAGTCTTTTTCCAAGAAGTTGAATATCAGTTTGCCCTTGAAATTTGAAAAGGGGGCAGGGGAAAATTTTTTTTTTTTTTTAAACACAAGGAAAAAAAGGATTAAATAAGCTCTTCATAGTACACTCAACAACAGGTCTATAAAATTGGCATTGTAAGAATGACTGATGGAACTAACTCAAATATATTCAATGACAGTAGCTTGTTAACGATTACCTGCAATATTTTAAAGAACCTAGAAAAGCACAGACAGCAGCAGATCCTATACTGGACATTTTAATTTCCGCTTCAAGCCAAAGTCTCCAAGGGTCCTCAGCCCCTCACTATATTCCACATATTCACAAATGTTTCAGAATTTTGAGCCCACCAAAATGGCCAGATCTAGACAATAAATACATTGTGAAGTTAGGTGATATTATTAATAATACTATATAAGTCCAAAACAGTCTTAGGCAATAAAAAGAAAAAAAGTTCAGTTGGTTTCTTACCATGGTGTTGCTTCTTTTTTGTTTTCTGTAGGTACACCAAGAGAATATGGCAAGTAAAATGTAGCCCCGCGTGCATTACCATATCAATCTTCTTACTTCTCAAAATACCATTGTCTCATTCGTCTCCTTCCAGCATACCCTGGTGAACCCTCATCAGCTCAGTTTTGGCAGTGCTGCTCTCTCCCAGAGCCAGGGCTGAATGACAGACACTGACTGCTTATGTGAAAAGCGCATTTAATAAGGGTGTGTTTGATTCGAGAGTTGAAAGTGTTAAAGAGGTGTGCCCTTTTTTGGGTGTGACACTAAACCAAAATTGCTGAAAAGACAACAGAGGAAATAGTAGGTAGTTTGTAGAAAGTTGCCCTGCAAACATTAAATGACATGAAAAACCTGATTATAGGATTATAGATAGATAGGAAGTAGGTAGAGAAAGAAAAATATGGTAGCTTTGATTTTCCTCCTCTGATGAACAAGGTCAATTTTCTTTAATGCTGTGTGTTTTGTTTTAATTCCAGCTTTTATTTACTTACACTTTTTTAAAAAACAAAAGTATACATTATACACTACACACTACATCCCATGTGCCATTACAAAAATGTGTGCAAGCATGCAACATAATAATTGAAAAGGCAAAAATTACGTTCACTTCATGATACTTAAATGATGGACACCTAAATTTATCAATATAATTCAATAATTATAAATTACCATAACATTTAGTCTATAGTTTGTAGTTCCTATAAGTCTGATAAGATAACAAGTTACATTCTTCTGCAAAATAATGACACTACCATCAGATCTCTTAATTACTTAAGTCTTTGATGTACATCAGGAAAAAATGCTTTCCTGCTTCTTTCATCATGACCACCAGTATTAGAAATGTACATTAAACATCTGCTGGCTCATGTCTATGTATTGGTAATGGTGAGTATGTGTTTGAAATGCTATTCTTCTTTTTAAAATTTAACTGTGATAGAAATTACATAACATAAAATGTACCATGTTAATTATTTTTAAAGTGTAGAGTTCTATAGTGTTAACTATATGTACATTATTGCACAATAGATCTCCAGAACTTTTTCATCTTGAAAAGCTGAAATCTATAATCATCCAGAAACTCCCCATTCTCCTCTGCCCACACCCCCTGCCACCCCCAGCCCCTGGCAACCACAATTCTACTTTCTGACTCTGAGTTTGACTATTTAGGTATCTCATTTAAGTGGAATCATACCACACTTGTTTTTGATGACTAGCTTCTTTCATATAGCATAATGTTTTCAAGATTATCTATGTTGTATGCATATGTATGCAAACCAATACATATAGTACTTCATTCTCTTTATGGCTGAATAATGTCCCATTTTATGTATATACCATATATTCTTTTTTTTCCCTTTAACTTTTAGTTTAAATTCCAGGGTACAAGTGCAGAATGTGCAGGTTTGTTACATAGGTAAATGTGTGCCATGGTGGTTTGCTGCACAGATCAACCCATCACCGAGGTATCAAGCCCAGCATCCATTAACTATTCTTCCTGATGCTCTCCCTCCCCCTGCCCGCCGACAGGCCCCAGGGTGTGTTGTTCCCCCATAAAGTGTCCATATGTTCTCATCCCACTTATAAGTGAGAATATGAGGTGTTTGGTTTTCTGTTCCAACATTAGTTTGCTGAGGATAACAGTGTCTAGCTCCATCCATGTCCCTCCAAAGGACATGATCTCATTCCTTTTATTACGACACATATTTTTTATTCGTTCATCTGTTGATGGGCATTTGGGTTTCTTCCATCTCTTGACTATTGTGAATAATGCCACAGTGAACATGGGTGTGTCAATATCATTTTGAGATCCTGCTCTCGTTGCTTTTGGATATACACCTTCTGGGATTGCTGGATTATAAGGTAATTCTAGCTTTAAGTTTTGAGGAATTGCCATACTTTTTCCCATAGTAGCTGCACCATTTTACATTCCCAGCAACAGTGCATAAGAGTTCCAGTTTCCCAACATCTTCACCAACTTGTTATTATGTTTTGATTGTGGCCATCCTCGTGGATATGAGGTGATATTTTACTGTGGTTTTAATTTGCATTTCTCTAATTAATAATGTTGAGCATCTTTTCATATGCATGTTAGCCATTTGTTTATCTTCAGAGAAATGTCATTCAAGTCTTTCACTCATTTTTTAAAGATTTTTTTTTCAAAAGGGTTATATGAAGTAGATAGCAATATCTAATTTTACAAAAATATTACCAAATTTCCCAGGCTTGGCAAGAAATAATTCATTTTTTTCCTGATCTAAACTCAACTGTAATTTTCTCTGTAAGCCTATGTAAAAGGATAAAAATAGAATAGATTAAGAGTTAAGCTCTCCTAAAAGTTAAAAAAAAATTAAAAAATAGAAAAAAGTTAATTGATGAAAAGACTCAATGGTCATTTGCCTACCATGACTGAATTTACAGAATGTCACACTCATGGTTACATGAAGGCTCCCATATTTCATTTATTCATTCAACAAGCATTTATTGGTTTACCAGCCTTGCAGATGCAGGGATTAAAGGACAAGTCTCTCACATTAAGAAACCGAGTTTGGAGTAAAAGGAAAGGAAGGAGGATGGCTATGTGAAGACAATACAAGGTGATATTATTATAATATTTAGAGGTATGTATATAAGTGCTATATGATAATAGCTACCATTTATGGATGGCTTGCATAGAAAATATAGTGCTTTGTTGAGAAGGTGGCATTTGAATAAATGCTTAAAATATATGCACCTTAGCTCTGAACCCTTCCTTCCTCTTTTTTCTCTTCCTCCTTCCCTCCCTCTCCGCCTTCCTTCCTTTCTTCAGAATATTATGGCTGATAGCAGATGAAACCCTTATAATCTAATACTAATCTAATTAATTCTTTAGCAATCATTTATATTAAAAACATTTGTTTGGTACTATCACTTTATAAGTACCTGAAAACATAATATGAAAATAAGAATTACTCTATTAACCCAACCTGCACAGAAAAGATGTGAAACAATTAGTATCTTCTATGTAGTACCTACCATGTACTCAGTATGGAAGGGATAGAAAACGTATGACTTATTTGACTTATCTTGACACCTAGAAGTTTATAGGCTTGTCCATAAAACAAGCACCAATGAGCAGAGAGGCATATAATTAGCTGCTAAAGTATGTAGTCGAGATCTGTGTAATGCTTTAAGAGTTCAAAGAGGAAGAGATCAGTGAGGGTGTGCAGCCTGAAGGCCACAGGCAGAACTCGGGACTAGCCTTAAAGGATGGATTTAATAAGACAAGAGCCAAGAAAAGGCATTCTGGATGAGGGGAACAGATGGAGGAAAGGCAATCAAATGACACCAGGTTCAGGGGTTCAACTGGAGTTATGGGGCATGAAGGAAGTTGGTGGAATGAATACATGGGAAGTTAAGTAGGTACGATTGATCTCATTTGGAGAAAGCCTTGAGAGGCAAGACGAGAAGCTTAGATGTGATGTCATGGGAAATGTGAAACGTTTTCAGGTTTCTGAGCAGGAAAGTGGCGTGATCTGCAGTGTTGGAGGAAGACAAGCATGGCAGCCTCTAGTGGACCCGAGTGGATGAGGGCCTAGAGTCAGCAGTTCAGATGTGACAGGCTAAGGGACCTGAAGCGACCGCCAGATATGGAAATGGAAGAAGGAAAAGAAAGAGCCGAGGGAAAGCAGACACTGAAAGAGAGAGATGAATTCAAAAGAACTCCATGATTCAGAGTCTCCAGGCCTGGAAGAGCTCTGGAGAGCTCCGCTGGAGGGTAGGGAGTCCAGCTTGGGTCATGTTGAACTTACGGGAGAGTTAATACTTGCAAGTGGAAATGGCCACAAACCATGTAGGTTTCACTCTCAAAGCTATGCCTCTATAATTTATCTGAGCCCTAAGTCAGTCTCATAGTAGATCACAATTTGGTAGGAAAAAATACCAGCTCCAGTTTGTAAATGGCATTATTAACTCTGTTATAGGGCAGTGTTCCCTGGAAAAGACAAAAGACACACCTCCCTGCCTCCAGCCTCCATCAGCATTTTCCAGTTTTTGATCAGGAGTCAGTCCTTTTGCCTCCACACATGTGGCTCATGCTGAGGAGCCTTTGTACTGAGACCTTCATTAATAAGCAAACGCAATAACTGCTCTGACACGACTTGTGAGTATTTCATCATTTTGTTTAAATAAAGTGTTTGAAAAAAAGGGCAATGCTTTGTGGTTATCATAATGAATGAAATAAATATAGCAAGCCTGTAGTTTTGTTTTTAAACAAACCAATGAAATTCTATTGCAAGAGGAGGCTTCATTAAATTAACATCACACAGAGATTAGAGGAAGACCTGCCAGTTTTACTTACTTTCCAGCTTTAATTAAGGTATTATACTATGCCATGAGAACATATTTTTTTAAAGTACAAGTTGAAAAAGGATCAGGTGCTCATCACTAGTAACAGGCCTTCTGACAGAGTGTGAGGAAGGGAATGGGAATTTGGCACACCTTCAACTTCCTGCCCCCTTAGCCAAATTTGCCAGGGGTCAATTCTAGTTTGAGAACTTTTCTCACACGCTCATTCTTTCTGTGAATCTGTATTCCTGCTCCTGACTCTATGACTGAGTTTCTGCAAAGCACAGAGGTGGAGCTAAATGCGAAGGAAAGCAGAGCTGCCAGCACCTGATGTTCCTCCCACATCTGCTAGCCCTGCCCTTCCATATCACATCAGAAAAAATTCATGTAAACATATTTCAGCCAAGAGTCACAGATGATGTGCATGTGAATAAATGTAGAAAGTGTTCATAGGGCCCTACAAATCTTCCAAGTATAAAAAATATGACATTTCTGAAAGACATAATCTTTAATTCGCCATCCTTTAATCTCCTCAATCTACTTTATTAGGTTTCAATTCGTTCCTCCTTCATAGTCTTCCTGGTGAAATGTTCCCCCAAACTAAGCTACAGAATTTTCTTTCTGGCCGGGCGCGGTGGCTCAAGCCTGTAATCCCAGCACTTTGGGAGGCCGAGGCGGGTGGATCACGAGGTCAAGAGATCGAGACCATCCTGGTCAACGTGGTGAAACCCCGTCTCTACTAAAAATACAAAAAATTAGCTGGGCATGGTGGTGCGTGCCTGTAATCCCAGCTACTCAGGAGGCTGAGGCAGGAGAATTGCCTGAACCCAGGAGGCGGAGGTTGCGGTGAGCCGAGATCGTGCCATTGCACTCCAGCCTGGGTAACAAGAGTGACACCCCATCTCCAAAAAAAAAAAAAAAAAAAAAAAAAAGAATTTTCTTTCTGTCCTTGTTCATTTAGCAAACCTCATTCCAGGCAGGTCTGGCTTAAACATGATTATCCCACAGTTGTTGCCTCCCCAAAGCTTACCCCCGGTGGGGGAAACAGCCTGCATTCACACCAGGGTGAACCACGAATTCTCCTTGCTGTTTTAAGAAGCCAAGAGCATTACATCACCCCAACTTTGTAGATATATTTCACTAAATAGTAGGTAGGAATTCTTATTATTGAACACCTTGAAGGTGTTCAATAATAGGAAAAATCTGCCCGGCAGCAGTGCATCTCAAAACTGCAGATGCTTGCCTCTTCTGTAAGACAAACCCCAGCCACTCCACTGGCTCACAACGACTTCAAAGCATCCAGACTGCAGTGCGTCCAGCCGCCCCTCCTGGACCTTGCTTCAAGTGTTGGAAGCCTGGCCACTGGGCCAAGAAATAACCACAGCCCGGGATTTTTCCAGAGCCCTGCCCCATCTGTGCAGGGGGTGCCCCCACAGAAAGTCAACTGTCTGACTCACATTGCTGCTCCCAGAGCTCCTGAAACTCCAATCCTCAGCTTGGTGGCTAAAAACTAACACTGCCTTAGCAACACAGAAGCCCCCTGGACCATCATGGATGCCAAACTTTGGGTAACTCTTACCACCGAGGGTAAGTCCATCCCCTTCTTAATCAACACGGGGCCACCCACTCCATGCTACCTTCTTTACAAGGACCTGTCTCCTTGGCCTCCATAACTGTTGTGGAAATTGACGGCAAGGCCTCCAGGCCTCTCAAAACTCCCCAGGTCTGGTGTCAATTAGGCCAGCACTCCGTTCCACATTCTTTCCTAATCATCCCCACTTGTCCAGCTCCCCTGATAAGCCAAGATATCCTAACAAAATTGTCTGCCTCCTTAACTTCCTGGGCTACAGCCACACCTCATTGCCGCCCTCCTCCCCAAACCCATACCTCCCTCAATAGCTCCCCTTATGTTCCCCAACCTTAATCCTAGGGTGTAAAACACCGCCTTCCTATCCGTTGCTACAAGTCACTCACCCCTCATCATCCCCTTAAAACCTAACCACACTTACCCCTCCCAGCCCCAGTACCCCATCCCACAACAGACTTTAAAAGTAAAGCCTGTCATCACCCATCTATTGCAACATGGCCTTTTAATTCACCCTCCTGCTTCTTCAGCAACTATCTTCAAAGGGGTATCGTGTATCTTCTTCCAAAGCCCAAATTTCTTCCCCATCTGTTACAATCTTTCACCAGCATATACGCGCTCCCCCTGCCAATCACATCCAGTTAATTTTCCAAACCCCAACCCCAACCACCAAACAACAGCTTCTCTCCTTCCTGGGTGTGGTTGCTACTTTCGCCTCTGAATACCAGGTTTTGCCATTCTAACTAAGCCATTGTATAAACTCACTAAAGAAAACTTGCCGGGCGCGGTGGCTCAAGCCTGTAATCCCAGCACTTTGGGAGGCAGAGGCAGGTGGATCACGAGGTCAAGAGATCGAGACCATCCTGGTCAACATGGTGAAACCCTGTCTCTACTAAAAATACAAAAAATTAGCTGGGCATGGTGGCGTGTGCCTGTAATCCCAGCTACTCAGGAGGCTGAGGCAGGAGAATTGCCTGAACCCAGGAGGCGGAGGTTGCGGTGAGCCGAGATCGCGCCATTGCACTCCAGCCTGGGTAACAAGAGCGAAACTCCGTCTCAAAAAAGGTAAAAAAAAAAAAAAAAAAAAAGAAAACTTTTCCAACCCTATTAATCCTAAAGCCTTTCCTCAGTCCTCTGTTTGCTCCTTAAAAACAGCTCTAAAAACTGCTCCCTCCCTAGCTCTCCCCAACCTGTCTCAATACTTTTTCATTACATGCTGCTAAAATCCAGGCCTATGTGGTCGGAATTCTCACATAGGAGCCAGGCCCATGGCCTGTAGCCTTTTTATCCAAAGAACTTAACCTCACAGTCCTAGGCTGGCCCTCATGACAACTCACAGCAGCAGCTGCCTCCCTGATACTCTTAAAATCCCTCAAAATCACAGGCTCTGCCCCATTTACCCTCTAGCTCTCACAACCTCCAAAGTTTTCTCTTTACACCTCACACACTTACTCTCAGCCCCTCGCCTTCTCCACCTGTATGCAGTTGCCCCTACTACTTAAACTATACCTCAAAAAGTCTGTTCCTGTTATTTTCTGTCTAACTGTGCTCAAATTCACTGTGCTCGTTGGCTTTCATAAGCCCTGCTTTTGTTTAAGTTGCCAGTTTACACGTTTCCTCCCGGCAATTACAGCTAATACTTCACTCTTAATCTGGCTCCCGTTCTCTGCTCAAACCCAATCTTCTTAATAAAAGTGAGTGGTTGCTTATAAATACCACACGCTTCCTCACACACCGTAAAAACAACAGCTCTCCCTCCACACAGCTAACCTCCTCTAATACTATCTTTCTCCTTCCCTGTTTTTCCAATTAATCTCTCAGTTCCTACAAGATCATACACAAGCAATAACCAATCAGTCAATACGACAAATGCTCCTTCTAACAACTCCACAATATTACCCCTTTCCCCCAAATCTCCCAGCAGTCTAAATTCTTTCCCATTTTTAGGTTTCCACCCTGCCCCCAATCCTGCTCGAAGAAGCCTTGAGAAACCTCCCCCCCACCCCCCTATAACCTGTTATCACCCCCTTTTCTCTAATTCTTTCTCTCTCTATATAAAAAGACAGGTATGTCAGGTCTCCATATGCAAGCCTGGAGCCTGAAAGTCTGAAGTCCTGCTTGCCTCGGCTGATGTCTCCCACCCTCTGCCTCTGTTCACCATTGTTCCTGATTGCTTTCCCCGAAAACCCCTCACCCAACCCTGCCATCTTAACTGTTCTTATGATAATGCAAATACCTCTCACCCAACCCTGCCATTGTAACTGAACTTGTGGTCGTGTATACTCCTTGCCCCCTACCCCCCACCACTGTAACTGATCTTACTATGCAACACCCCTACCCCCCAAAAAAACTACCCAAACCTATAAAACCAACTCCTGTCCCACTGCCCTTTGCTAATGCCTTTTTCACCTTAGCCCACCTGCACCCAGGTGAATAAAGAGCCATGTTGCTCACACAAAGCCTGTTTGAAAGGCCTCTTCATTCAAAGCGCGAGTTTCTTGAACAACATGTTCTTTAATAATCAATGGGTCAATGAATAAATTATAAAGAAAATTTAAAAGTTTCTTTAGGCAAATGAGGATGCAAGCACATCAAATCAAAACCTATGGGATACAGCAAAAGCAGTTCTAAGAGGGAAATTCATAGCAATAAACACCTACAACAAAAAAGAAGAAAGATTTCTAATAAACCTAACCATGCAGAGTGAACTAGAAAAACAGAACCAAATAAACCCAAAATTAGTAGAAGAAGGGAAATGAGGGCAGCATTACCCTGATTCCAAAACCAGACAAAAACTCTGAAAAAAAAAAGCAAACTACAGGTCAGTATTCCTGGTGACTGCACATGCAAAAATTCCCAACAAGATATTTGCAAACCAAATTCAACAGCAATTGAAAATATCATCCACTATGATCAAGTGGATTCATCCCAGGGATGCAATCATAGCTTAACATGCACAAATCAATAAATGTAACACGCCACATTAACAAAAAGACAAAAACTATTTCAAGAAATTTAGAAAAAGCAGTTGACAAATTTAACATCCCTTGATGATACAAACTCTCAACAAATTCGATATAGAAGGTATGTACTGCAACACAATAAAGGCCATATATGACAAACCCACAGCTGACATCACACTGTATGTATGAAATACTAATCACGAACAAGACAAGGATGCCCACTTTCACCACTCTTATTGAACATAATACTGGCTGTCTTAGCTAGAGCAGTTAGACAAGAGAAAAAATAAAAGGCATCTAAATTGGAAAGGAGGAAGCTAAATTGTCCTTGTTTACAGATGATGCAATCTTATATTTAGAATAATGAATCCATACCAAAAAACCTGTTAGAACTAATTATGTAATTCAGTAAAGTCATGGGACACAAAATCAACATAGAAAAATCAGTAGCATTTCTATTTAATATATGCCAACAGCAAGCTATCTGGAAAAGAAGTCAAGAAAACAATTCTGTTTATAATAGCTGCAAAAAGTTAAGATACCTAGGAATAAACTTAACCAAGGAAGTAAAAAATCTTGACACTAAAAACTATAAAACATTGATTAAAGAAATTGAAGAACATAAATGGAAATGGAAAGCTATCTTCTGTTCATGGATTGGGAGAAATAATATTGTTAAAATGGCCATACTACCCAAAGCAATCTACAGATTTAATGCAATCACTATACCACTGACAGTTGTAGACATAAAAAAAATTTCTTTTTTGAAACAGGGTCTTGCTCTGTTGCACAGGCTGGAGTGCAGTAGCTTCATTATAACTCACTGCAGGCTTGAACTGCTGGTCTCAAGCAATCCTCCCACCTCTGCCTCCTGAGTGGCTGGAACCACAGGGACATAGCATCACATCCAGCTAATTTTTGTGTGTGTGTGTGATATTGTAGAGATGGGGTATTGCTATGTTGCCTAGGCTGGTCTCAAACTCTTGGGCTCAAATGATCCTCCCACCTTGGCCTCCCAGTTCTAGGATTACAATTATGAGCCACCACACCCAGCCGAAAAAAAAAAAATCTACAATTTATATGGAACCACAAAAGACCCTGAATAGCCAAAGTAATCTTGAGCAAGGAGAACAAAGCTGGGCCAGGTGCTGTGGCTCACGCCTATAATCCCCAGACTTTGGGAGACCAAGGCAGGAAGGTCACTCAAGGACAGGAGTTTGAGACCAGCCTGGGCAACATGGCAAGATCTGTCTCCACAAAAAAGAAAAAAATTAGCTGAGTATGGTGGTACATGCCTATACAGCAGTCCCAGTTACTCAGGAGGCTGAGGTTGGAGGATTGCTTGAGCCCAAGAGTTCGAGGTTGCAGGGAGCTATGATCACACTACTGCACTCTAGCTGGGTGGCAAGGCTTAGCTGGGTATCTTGCCTCTAAACAAAGAACAAAGATCAAAGGTGGAGGCATCCCACTACATGACTTCAAAATATAATACACAGCTATGGTAGCCAAAACAGCATGGTACATAAACCAATGGAACAAAATATAGTGCCCCCTCAAAATTTGTGCATTTATAGCTAATTGATTTTCAATAAAGGTGATAAGAACACACATTTAGAAAAAGTCTCTTCAATAAATGGTGCTGGAAAAATTGAACAGACATACAGAAAAATGAGACTAGATTTCTACCTCTCACTAACAATATGCAAAAATCAACTCAAATTGGATTAGAGACTTAAATGTAAAATCCAAAACTATGAACTTACTAGAAGAAAATGTAGGGAAAGTGCTTCACAATGTTAGGCTGGGCAAGGATTTTTTAAATAAGATTTTAAAAATAAACAACAACAAATAAACAAATCACCTGATTTAAAAATGGGCAAAAGACCTTAATAGACATTTCCCAAAAGAAGTCATACAAATGACCAACAGGTTTATGAAAAAATGTTCAACACTGGTATTCATCAGGGAAATAGAAATCAAAACCACAATGAGATATCATCTCATTCCAGTTGGAATGGCTATCACCAAAAAAATAAAAGAAAAAAGTGTTGTCAAGAATGAGGAGAAAAGAGAACACTTACACCCTGTTGACAGGATTATAAATTAGTACAGCCACTATGGAAAACAATATAGAGATTCCTCAAAAAGTTAAAAATAGAATTACCATATGATCCAGCAATCCTATTATTGGGTATATATTCCAAAACAAATGAAATTAGTATCTGTGCTCCCATGGCTATTGCAACACTATTCACCACAGCCAAAACACGGAATCAACTCAAATGTCCAACAATAAATGAGTAAAGAAAATGTAGTAGGCTGGGCGTGGTGGCTCACGCCTATAATCCCAGCACTTTGGGAGGCCGAGGCGAGTGGATCACGAGGTCAAGAGATCGAGACCATCCTGGTCAACAAGGTGAAACCCCGTCTCTACTAAAAATACAAAAATTAGCTGGGCATGGTGGCGCGTGCCTGTAGTCCCAGCTACTCAGGAGGCTGAGGCAGGAGAATTGCTTGAACCCAGGAGGTGGAGGTTGCGGTGAGCCGAGATCGTGCTATTGCACTCCAGCCTGGGTAACAAGAGGGAAACTCCGTCTCCTAAAAAAAAAAAAAAAAAAAAAAAAAAAAAAAAGAAAATGTAATGTATGTATACACAATGGAATACTATGCAGCCATAAAAAGAATGAAATCCTGTCATTTGAGGCAATATGGATGGACCTGGAAGATGTCACATTAAGTAAAACAAGCCAAGTGCCAGGACAAATGTCACATGAACTCACTTATGTGTGAATCTAAAACAAACAAACAAAGACTTGATAACATAGAAGCAGAGAGTAGAACAGTGATTACCAGAGACTGGAGGATTGCAGGTGAATGGGAAGAGATTAGTCAACAGGTACAAAGTAAAAATTAGATAGAAAAAATAAGTTCTCATGTATTATTGCACAGTAGGGTGATGTTAATAGTAAGGTACTATACATTACAAAATAGCCAGAAGAGAGGCTTTTGAATGTTCTCACCACAAAGAAATTACAAATGCATGAGGTGATGAATATGCTAAATACCCTGATTTAATCAGTATACAGCATACACTAAAACATCAAATGATACCCCATAAATATGTACAATTACAACGCGTCAATTAAAAAAAAATTTTAAGATGCTTGGCCCAAAAATATTTGTGGCAGGAAGAATTCTAAGATGAATCCCAGACTCCTGTTCCCTGTTGTACTTTCCCTGTGTAAATACATCCCTTTACAGGACCTGTGAATAGGATGGATGACACTCCCATAATCAGGTTTCATTCCTCAGCAAAGGTGTAGGGATTTTTGCAGATGAAATTATTCTCTAATGAGTTGACTTGGAGTACTCAAAAGGGAGATTATCCTGAGTAGGCCTGCCCTAATTAAGTGAGCCCTTCGAAAGAGGTAGGTTTGAGGCATCACAGACTGTCTCTCCCAATGGTCTTCAAGAAGCAAGTTGCTGTGAGTTCTACAGCCTCAAGGAGATGGATTCTGCCAACAACTATGTGAGGCTGGAAGAGGACCCCAAGCCTCAGAGGAAACTGCAACCCCAACTGACACCTTGACCGAAGCCTTGTAAGACCTTGTGCAGAGGACCCAGCTAAGCCTTGTCTAGACTCTGGACCCGTGGAAACTGAGATACTAAGTATGTGTTGTTTTCAGCTGCTAAATTTATGATAATCTGTTATGCAGCAACAGAAAACTAATCCATTATTCAACAAATATATATTTGCCACTCTATGGTCTAGGCATTTTAGAATATTTTGCATAGGATTTTTTAAAAGTATAAGGCTTAGTTCATGCATATGAGGAACATTAATCCACTGGGAACCATAATACAGGCACCTGATGATAAAACAAAGCATCATGTATCTGTATGAGTCCTGTCAACCAAGAATTTTAGAAATGTGAAGAAGAAAGAAAAGAAAAGAAAAGAAAAAAAGAAAAGAAAAGAAAGAAAGAAAGAGCAACTGTGAAGACAGAGGGCTTTGTGAGAGTGGCGGCCCAAGCTAGGGTTTAAATAGTTTTTGTTAGGCAGAAACGGAAGGATCAACTTCCCAGGCAAAGAGAAGAGCATGAGCAAAGTGAAAATGGAAAAGTGCACCATCTATTCAGTGAGGTACCAGTCAAGCGGCTGAGACAGAGGGCTCCCAAAGGGGATGGCTGGGGCTTATCTGGCAGTCAACAGGCAGATTGAAGAGATTGGGAGACACACATTTGTACATTAACAAAGGCAGCAAGCGTATGCATTTCCTCCTGGGTTCTTGAAAGAGTTCATCGCCTTCTTGCTACAGAAGAGGATAAGAGGAGGTCCTTTGCTTCGCCCTCTTGAGCTTTTTTAGATGTTGGTATCACAGTTCTCTTCTTCCTGCTTCTTGGGAATCTTCAGGCTATGCAGCAAACATTAGATTTTTTCTTCACCAATGATATCCCAGGTGCCTTATTTACTAATAGGAAATTTTACTTTTTGCAACAAAACACTAACGGTATCCATTTCTGCAGGGAGAGTTTTGGTGGGGTGGCAGGTGACAGCATAAATCTCTACTGCTGCCCTCCATTTAAGAGAACCATACCTAAGAATTTGATGATGCTAAAAAGATAATAGTTTCAAAATCCTCTGTGAAGTTTAGTGGATATAGGCCTAAAATAAAATGACCCTTGGCTTAGCAGAGAAAATTTTTAAATATTTACGTATTTAAAATTAATCCCAGTCAGAGTAGGAAGTAGAGATCTTCACAAAATAAAATGAGAATTTAGAGGATTGAAGACTGGTCTCTAGAAATAGCAGGAAGTTGGAGCTTAAAGACTAGTGAGAAATTCCCAGTGTGTGGAATAGCTGAGGAAACCTTATCAACAGCAGGGACCAAAATGCAATTTTCAGCTGTCTACCATACTATGTCAAGTCCTCAGTAAAAGCTGACTGTGCATGAGTGTGTTAAGGTACTGGTGCTTCAAAGAAATTAAGGAGACTAGCTTCATGACTGCAACGGAGTCAGAGTGGCCCTCAGAGAAGATTCAAAGCTAGAGACGACAGGCCAAGGGATGGGGGAGGACTTTGGCTCTGCCTAGCATGTGGCATGCGGGTATTCTCGTATGGCTGGAAGTCTTGGCTGGGGGGGACACCAGGTAACGGATATTTGTATTATAGTTTATGAGCGGTGATCGTAAAGGTTACTGGGTCTCATATGTTTTGCTAAGCGCTTCGTATCTATAAGCTCATTGAATCTGTGGAAGTACAAATGATTGCCCCATTTTAGAAATGAGGAAGCAAGTTCAGGGAAGGTGAGTAACTTGCCCCAGGGTGCAGAATTCCAAAGTGCCCAGGTTCAAGCCCAGGGCTGTTGGACTCCACACGTTCGTAGCCACCCTTCTGAATTGCCAGCTGCCACCACGCTGCTCAGCCACAAACCGTTCTGTTGCTCTGAGATCCCTCATGACTTCTCTCACAACCTTCTTGCTTATCTTCCACTTATCGATTTTCCTTTTTACTTTGCCCCCCACCTCCAATGCAGTATCTGCTGTCCTGTGGAGGTGCCCTGCTGTCTTCTGAGGGCCTCTCTCCCCCTACATTTCCATGCCATAGACACCATGTCGCATTCATTTTACTAATCAGATCCTCAGCCTGCTTGAGGTTAGGAGCCTTGTCTGAGGCCGCACAGGAAGAGGCAAGACTGGGTCTCTCTCGGGATGCTTTCTCCCTAGTGACACCAATGGTTCTGTCTGCAGGCAGGCATCGGCCAAGACAGCTGCCAGAGCCCCCATCTGTTGTCCTGCAATTCCTGGGCCACTGCTTCTACCCTAATTGCTCTTTCTGCTTCAACACTTGCACATTTAGTCTGTCCTACACATAGCAGCCAGGGTGACTCTTTTCAGATTGAAAGTTAGAGCGCCTCAATCCCAGGCTTAAAATTCCCCAGTGGCTTCCAGTATGTTCAGAATGAAATTCAAAGCTCCTACCATGATCCTCAAGTCTCTGCCTGATCTGGCCCCTGCCTACCTTTCTGCCTTCAAATCCTCCTACTCTCTGCCTCACTGACTCATGCTCAGCTTCCGTGGCCTCTTCACCACTCCTTTATCGTGCCCACGGCCTTTGGTCACACCATACTTTCCTATGCATTCCCTCCCCAGATGTCCACATGGTCACTCTTCACTTCAGTCTCCTCGGAGAGGCCTTCGGTGGCTGTCCAGGTGTCGTATCCAGGTATCACTCTCCTGTAATCATCTTCTATGCCCTAAGCCTGTTTTTCCTTTTAGCACCTGTCACTAATGATATACTTCATGGCTGTTCGTTTACTGTCTGTCTTCTATTCAAATGGAAGCTCCTTAAGAGCAAGATTTTATCAATCTTGCTCACCTTAGATCCTTGGTGTCTGAAAGCACAAGCTCATAATAGGCATTTCATTTTTATTTTTTGTTTTTTGAGACACAGTCTCGCTCTGTTGCCCAGGCTGGAATGCAAGTGTGTGATCATGGCTCACTGTAGCCTCAACCCCCGGGCTCAAGCAATTCTCCCACCTCTCAGCCTCTCAAGTGTGTCGCCACACCCAGCTAATTTGTGTGTGTGTGTGTGTGTGTGTGTGTGTGTGTATTATTATTATTATTTTTGGTAGAGACAGGGTTTCACCATATCATTTAGGCTGGTCTTGAATTCCTGGGCTCAAGCTATCTACCTGTCTCAGATTCCCAAAGTGCTGGGATTATAGGCGTGAGCCATCATGCCTGGCCTGTAACAGGCATTTCAGATATATTACAGGCACTTCAAAAACATTTAAGAATAAATAAATGTATTTCTCAGAATTGTTCTAAAGTGAAAGGCTTAAAGTCTGGCCTGTTCTGCACATAAACACCTGATTGGGACAGAAGGTATATCAGTCAGGTCCTGTGAAAAAGAAAGTACAGAAGTGGGCTGATCTGACGACAGTCTAATAAAGGGGGAAAAGTATGCCCAAGACTTGGGGAACCTGCTCGAGTAGTGTCGTGTCCCAGGACTAACAACAGGCCTGAAGGACACGGGGGAGCAGCTCCCAGGACAGTTACAGAGAGGGCTGTGCTGTGAGGGCCCTCATGGGCCTGAGGGACAGGCCAGCCTGCAGTGGCCCCACAGGGAGGAATCCAGGAGAATGAATACACCAGCCTCATTTCCCTTCCTCTCTCTGATCTCCTGCCAGGACTCCCCTTTGTCTGACCCCCCAACAGGAAGCCCGATGACCAATGAGAAAGCTGGTTGATGTAGTCCATCTAGGACACAGAGCATGATACAGAAGGGTGGAGAGGGACCTGGAAGGACAAACAGATGGTCTCCAGAAGAAAAGGCAAAGATATCTAGAGGGTTTCTGCCTCTCTTTCAGAGAGAGGAGATGCAGATGAGATTAGGGAAAGGAAGGGTTGAGACCTCAGTCACCATGAAGACCAGCATGGGGTGCAAGTGTATCTTGTTAGGTTTGGTAATTGTTCTCTTTATAAATTTAGTTTGTCAGAATGACAGTGAGCTAAACTTTCACCTCCATTGTAGCAGCCAAATTTTTTCTTTCTTTTTTTTTTTTTTTTTAGACACAATCTCACTCTGTCACCCAGGCTGGAGTGCCGTGGCATGATCTCAGTTCACTGCAAACTCCACCTCACGAGTTCAAGCAATTCTTGTGTCTCAGCCTTCTGAGTAACTGGGATTACAGGCATGCACCACCCTTCCTGGCTAATTTTTGTATTTTTAGAAGAGACAGAGTTTTGATAGTTTTGGCCAGGCTGATCTCAAACTCCTGGCCTCAACTGATCTACCTGCCTCGATCTCCCAATGTGCTGGGATTATGGGTGTTAGTTACTACGCA
>NW_022436946.1:43106177-43130121 GCF_009761245.1 Sapajus apella
CCAGTCTGGAGTGCAGTGGTGCAATTTCGGCTCACTGCAACCTCTACCCCCCAGGTGATTCTCCTGCCTCGGCCTCCTGAGCAGCTGGGATTACAGGCACACACCACCATGCCCAGCTAATTTTTGTATTTTTAGTAGAGACAGGGTTTCATCACGTTGGTCAGGCTGGTCTTGAACTCCTGACCTTGTGATCCACCCGCCTCGGCCTCCCAGAGTGTTGAGATTACAGGTGTGAGCCACTGAGCCTGGCCAAATTTCTTTTAATACCCAGATCCTCTTGATAACTCCAGGTTGCAGTATGCAATTCTAGCTTGGTCACAGGGCCAGCCAGGCTCTTGTATGGCCTGCATCACTTTTCCCTATCATAGGATGCCTAAGCAGAACCACACAGCACTGGGCTATGAACTTTATACTTCAGTCTTGGCCATCAGTTCTGCAGTTATGTCTTCCCTGGCATCATGCCACGGAAAAAACAGACTGTATTTCTAGCAAAAATGGTGGTGGTCCCTTTCTCACCCCACATACAAAAAGTAACTCAGAATGGATCAGAGACCTAAACGGAAGAGCTAAAACTATAAATAGAACAGGAGAAAACAGAATTTTAATATTTTTGACTTTAAATTTAGCAATGGCTTCTTATGACACCTAAAGCACAACCAACACCCCCAAAAAACAGATAAGTTCGACTTCATCAAAATTCAAAACTTCTGTGCTAAGGATACTTTCAAGAAAATGCAAAGAGAATCCACAGAATGGAGGAAAATATTTGCAAATCATGTATCTGATAGGGGTCTAGCATACAGAGCTTTTACAATTCAGCAATTAAAATACCAATAACCCTATTTAAAAGTGAGCAAAGAATTTCAACAGACATTTCTCCAAAGAACATACACAAACAACCAACAAGTATATAAAAAGATGCTCAATAGCACTAACCATTACAGAAATGCAAATCAAAACCACAGTGGGATACTCACTAGGGTGGCCAAAATAAAAAAAGACAACAAATGTTGGCGAGGATGGAGAGAAAATGGAACCCTCTTACATTACTGGTGGGATTGTAAAATGGTGCAGCCGCTTTGGAAATCAGTTTGGCCATTTCCCAAAATGTTAAATGTAGAATTACCATAAGATCCAGTTTTATGATCTAATTTTTGTGTCATTCCAAAATTCTTATGCTGAAGGCTTAACTCCTGGCAGGATGCTATTTGGAGGTGGGGTCTTTAACAGGTCATGAGGGTTGTGCCCTTGTGATGGGACTGTAAGAAATGTCTGTTGTATAAGCCACTCCGTTTATGGTATTTTGTCATAGCAGCCCAAGCTAAGACACCCAGAAATCCCATTCTTAGGTGTATGCTCAAGAGAATTGAAAATATATGTCCATACAAAAACTTGTACATAAATGTTCATAGCAGTATTATTCATAAGTCAAAGACGGAAACAACCCAAATGTTCATCAACTGATGAATAGGTAAAATGTGGCATTTTTGGCAATAAAAAGGAATAAAGTACTGATGCATGCTACAACATGGAAGAACCTTGAAAACATTATGCTAAGTGAAAGAATCCAGACACAAAAAGCCACACATTGTATCATTCCACTCAGAATCAGTGGAAGCCCTGAGCTGCTTTTCCTGCAACTAGACGGTCTCAGCTGAGGGTCATGGACAGTGACAGATCATCAGACATTAGATTCTCTTAAGGAGCGTGCAGTCTAGATCCCTTGCATGCACAGTTCATGATAGGGTTTGTGCTCCTATGAGAATCTAATGCCGCCGCCGATCTGACAGGCAGTGGAGCTCAGGCGGTCATGCAAGTGATGGGTTGTGGCTGTACATCCAGATGAAGCTTCGCTCACTTGCCCATCGCTCACCTGCTGTGTGGCCCAGTTCCTAACAGGTCATGGACTGGTACTGCTCTGTGGCCCAGGGGTCGGGGACCCCTGATCTATAGTACTGTGGTTGGTTTTCAGAGTAGAAGGTATGTGGCACTTAACATGTGTTCTATAAAAAAGGTACATTGGGATAGAAAATACATTAGATGTGGACACACTTTCCGTTGATTTCTGTGCTGCCAAATGTCACACTGTCTTTAGCAGATGTGTAAGAGGAACAACCCAAACCTTCAGGCATTGCCCCACATGACAATTACTTTCAGCACAAGATTTTATAATTCAGTGTGTGCATCAGTTTATAGAAATTAGCTGTCTTCACTCTCAGCTCAAACCACAGTTTAACTGGCTTTGATTACAAACATAATTGGAATTAAGGTTTACAAGAAGAGATAAGATAGATCTAATCTTCACACAAAAGGATAATACATACACACTCATAATTTTCTTTTTAATTTTTGTGTGCCCTCATTATTGAACAGTTTTTATGTGGTGTGTAGATCTAACCCAACAAGATTGAAGGATATGAAGGATTATCCTGAAATCTTCTAAACCCAAAGGAGCAGTGGTGGAAACCAACATCCCTCCCTAGCTGATCTCACCCACTCACATCCCAGCTTAGGGGCACAGTCTGGCACTTGTACTGACATTTGGCTCCTTGCCAGAGAGAACAACAGCCAAGCCCTCCTCCTTTGTACAGGGACAGGAACTTCTGCTGAGCCTTCCTCTGCCCTCCGGCAATGGAACTGGCACCTTGGCACATGCCTCCCAAGCAGTCACAGTTCTGTGCTCCAGATATTTCCATGGTGTGAGATCCTTTAGAAAGGAAGAGAACCTTCACACCTGCTTCTGAAGAACCCCACAAAAATGGTTCCTTCTCAGAAACAAAGAGATAATTCAGGAAAATCTAGGTAGAAAGTCATTTGCCAATGAGGCAAGAGTCTGAAAAAGGGTCTGGGGCCACAGAAGGAACCGTTGTTCATGGCTCTCCTTTTTTCCTTCTTTGGCTATTTGGTCACAGCTCAGATCACCAGGGGTAACTGAGAGAGAAATGTTTTGCCAGCAGTTTTCTAAGGTTCAAATACATGAAGTTTAATTTGAAATAATAGTAGGTAATTCATTAACTATGGGCTAAAGACCAACCTCAGTTTGTTATCTAAGATGAAGTAGGTTGAATAGAACTATTCCTAAAAACCCTGATGCATTGCTTCAGCTAAACATGAAATTTTTTAGTTCCTCAAACCACAGCAGAATTCTCCCCTAGTAAACATTCTTTAAATGGATATTCACTGTCTACTGAAAGCACAAAGCAAACATGAGAACTACTTCCTTCATGCCTCTAAACCTCCTCTTCTGCCTCTAAACCTCCTCTTTCTGAACTTTTCTGTAGAACATTCCTCCTTAAAAGTATGTACCCCATACAGACTAAATATTTAATATATTTATGTTTAGTAAGATGCAAATAGGATAAATCAATGATTAAAACATCATCTTTGTGGCTTTGGAATTACAATGGGACAAACACCAAAACACATTACCGAAACTGCAGAACTGATCTTGAAAAAGAAATGTTGGGTTCACATAATTATGCCTACAGCTCTACGTGCAGGGTGCCTTCCTAAATAAAATATTTTTGGGGGGTTCAATAATAAGAATACCACATACTTATGCTAGGTGGTATTTTAGGTACTTTACATGTAATAAGCAGTTTAATCCTCACAGTGACCTGATGAGGTAGATGAGTAAACTGAAGGTTTAGTAACCAGCCTAAGGTAGACAAGTAAACAGCAAGGTTTAGTAACTAGCCCAAGGTCACACAGCTATCAAGCGGCAGTGCTAGGATTTGAACCTGAGCAGATGTGACTTTAAAATCTATGCTTTAAACCAATTCGCCATACTCTTTCTTAGTCTTTTCCAAGGTGTGTGTGGTTCTACACTGGGAACTGGTCTTACTTCATGTCCCTCATGGGCAGTCCCTAAAAAATTCACAAAGAGAATATGATCTACTGAATTATATTTATAAGCTAACCTATTTTTAATAGTGATTCATGGGGAGGAGGAATATAATTTCACATACCAAATGACCTTAATAACCCTGATATAAAATCTAGCATTAAAAAAATCTCCACCTCAAGTTTCCCATGAATTAATCATAGATAAGCCCATAGCTGTGTCATTCCTTAGTATCATAGCTGCCAGGAAATTTAACCAAAGAGTCTGAGTCAAAGTGTACTTAGAAATCTATTTTATTAAATGGTGTTTTGGTGTTAGATCTAACTTATATAATGATAGAATGTTAGAGCTGAAGAGGGCCTTGGTGTTTATAGAATTTTGTCTCCTTACGTGAGGTTGTCCAAGGAGGTTGAATGAGTTGCCCAGATCCTAGAGCCAGTCAGAAGAAGGATCATCCTGAGAACAAACTCACAGACTGCCCAGTGTCCAGTGCCTTTCTCCACTTTACCACGCTGCTCACCCCACCTATGTGACATCTTCATGGAAAAAATAACATGCTCTTGTTACCTGGGGCTAAAGACACGTCCCTGTGCTCTGTACAGACAAGGTTAAGATAATTATATTCCACAGGTTGAATTTGGAAAATATACTTGATCTACTTCAAATATGAGTTAGGTGGTGCTTACCTTTCTTCATTTAGAGAAGCAACATCATCAAACACTAGGTGGACATGAAATATGAGTGTGGTAAGCGGTAAATGTGTAATATTTTATATTCTACTTACATAGGTACTCATTTTCTACTCTATTCTGTTTCATCATCTATCATTCGTTCACAGTGGAAATTGGTGGTGAGATCTTTGAAAACCACTAAACGGAATTTTGAGTTCTGTGAAAGAGGAAACATGTCTCTCGTTAAAATGTCAGATCCTTGGCGTCTTCTCTGGTCCATGAGCTCAGGAATCCCCTGGTCTGCCTGCCTCTTGTTTCCCTCTGCCAGTTTGTCTAAACAAAGCCATTTATTTGTTCTGTCCAAATCACAGATTTAATCCTACCATCTGTATCTCAAACACCTTCAGTGACTATCCACTTTCTTCAGGATAAAGCTCCAACTCTCAAAGCCTTAAACAGAGACAGCACTATATATCTTACAAGTCATCCTGCCTTTATATACCCACACAGACAGTCCACTCTAACCAAATTAGTACGTTCACACTTCCCCAAACACACATAGTGCTCGCCTGTGTCTTAATCTTTGCCCACATGACTTCTCCCTCCCAAATATCACCTCATCTGCCTGGGACAACCCAACTCTGATTCACGCGGCAAAGCCCAGCCCAGGAGGCCTCTCTGCCTACCCAGGCTTACTGAAATCCTCTCTTAAAGCATTTATCACTGGCAACACTGATTTCATATTTGCTGTTCTGCTTTCATTTTTTCATTACATATGTCTTACCCTCCCATTTCGTTTATACATTCATTTAGAGCAAGGGACGTTTCTTAGACTTAAAAATATGTCCTCTGTGCCTCAAACACATAAACAACTAAGTATCAGTTAGCTGATTATTTACTTATCCCTCTCCTCCCCCATACTCACCTTGAAGAGCTGGCATTTAAAACACTTTCAGTGATTTCTATATATTTATTCTAAAAACCTAAAAGTTTATGGAATATATCTTTGGGTAGAAGCTTTTATCATGGTTAAATTCAAAGATAACGTTATGAATTCATGGTTAAATTCAAAGATAACGTTACAGAGTATTTATCAAAAGGTTCAAAGAATTAAGAAACTAGGAACAGATGAGTCCAATCTTTTTCATTTTATTTTTTAAAAATCTACCCATTAGGGCCAGGCGCAGTGGCTCACGCCTGTAATCCCAGCACTTTGGGAAGCCGAGGTGAGTGGATCACCTTAGGTCAGGAGTTCAAGACCAGCCTGGTCAACATAGTGAAACCCTGTCTCTAGTCTCTACTAAAAGTACAAAAAATTGGCTGGACATGGTGGCATGTGCCTGTAATCCCAGCTACTTGGGAGGCTGAGGCAGGAGAATCGCTTGAACCTGGGAGGCGGAGGTTGCAGTAAGCAGAGATCGCGCCATTGCATTCCAGCCTGGGCAATAAGAGTGAGATTCCGTCTCAAAAAAAAAAAAAAGAAAAAGAAGCAACAGCTGGGACTGCAAAAAAAGAAAAAGTATAAAAAAATAAATAAATAAAATAAAATAAAATAAAACTGCCTGTTTTCCCCCAACATTGGTGGCAAAAGGGAAATAAGAATATAAGTGGAAGCTCAAATACCACGTTTAAATATTTTAAAGTTTCAGATCAAGTTAACAAACACAGTATGTTTTAATTTCTTGCCTTTAAAAATATACCTTCAAAATGAACTGGAACTTGGGCTTGCCTCCTTCTCTTCCCTCCTCTGTCTGCATTCCACACTATAAGTGACCTCCTATCCCTGTCCATGGACATCTCAACCTTCACATCCAAGCTGTGAACACATTCTCTGCACACAGCCTCCCCTTGGCCACCTCTCTTGCCTAAGGGACACATTCTCTGCCTTCAGGGCGACAGACAAAAAGTACACATAGGCTTTTTAAAAGCGAGGACACTCTTGCCTGGATCTAAGAAAGATACCGAATCTATTCTTTTTCACTTCTTCATATAAATTCCCATATGTAAAATACCAAATAGAAAGTAAAACCTTTAGGACTTAAAAAATCAATTAAGCCTTTAAAAGAAGTTTCTTCTTAAAGCACACAAAAGAGAAACATAATTATACAAATTTGCAGGTTAATATACACTATAATAATTCTCAAAAAAATACTGATTATTATTATCTTTTAGAGACAGGTCTTTCTCTGTCACACAAGCTGGGGTGTAAGTTCATGATCATAGCTCACTGTAGCCTCAAACTCTTGGCCTGAAGGCATCCTCCCATCTCAGCCTCCTGAGTAGCACATGCCACCATGCCCAGCGAAATACTGATGTTTTAACAGCAAGATGGTTTATATCAAAAACACAGTGGCAAAAGTGTAACAGTCAATGTTGACAATATCTGAACATATGGCTTGTTTTTTGTTTTTTTTTTTTAAAAGACTACAGATACATTGCTTAATCAACAGCAAGAAAGTTTCTTTTGCTTTTCCAATCCTACTCTAAGTTAGCTTCTGAGTCATAGTTTAGTTTGGCAAATGTAAGCACATTCTCCAACCTAAGCAAGTAGTGTTCTTCTTATAAAGAGATAATCATATGTAAACTCTTTATACATTGGATTCCAGTGAGTAAGTACATACATGTTTATCTCAGTTTATGTAGGACAAGTCTATTTCATGGTTAGCTCAGATGACCATAGACCAACATGTTTTGAAATTACATGACCAGAGAATTATCTCATGTGCCACAGAAGTCAGAAAATAGTTGAGAAGGAGGGCTTAGTCTTACCCTCATACTTGAGAGTTGGCATTAAGAGTAGATAAGGAGTTCAAGAAAGAAATGGCAAAACAGATATCATGTAAGTCAGCGGTTAACATCCCTGGAGCACAGAATATTGTTAGTGGCATTCTCTCTATAGTGTATAATGTCTTCCCTCCACCCCCACCCCGCTGCCACCATGGTCTCCTCTCTTTCTGATTCACTGTGCTGTGTCCATCACCTGGTTCTCTCTTTAAGAGTATCATTGTTGGATGAGAACACATGGACACAGGGAGGGGAGCACTACACACTGGGGTCAGTTGGGGGGAAATAGGGGAGGGACGGTGGGGGGTGGGGAGCTGGGGAGAGATAGCAAGGGGAGAAATGCCAGATGTAGGTGATGGGGAGGAAGGCAGCAAATCACACTGCCACGTGTGTACCTATGCAACAATCTTGCATGTTCTTCACATGTACCCCAAAACCTAAAATGCAATAAAATAAATAAATGGGGAAAAAAAAAAGAGTATCATTGTTGGCCAAGAGCAGTGGCTCACGCCCGTAATCCCAGCACCTGGGGAGGCCAAGGTGGGTGGATCACCTGAGGTCAGGTGTCCAGACCAGCCTGGCAAACATGGTGAAACCCCATCTCTACTAAAAATACAAAAATTAGCTGTGTGCCTGTAGTCTCAGCTACGCGGGAGGCTGAGACAGAAGAATCGCTTGAAGTTGGGAGGCGGAGGTTGCAGTGAGCTGAGATCGTGCCACTGCATGCCAGCCTGGGCAACAAAAAGGAAAAAAAAAGAGTATCACTGTTTCAAGTCCCTCTCAGCTGAGGGAGCAAGGAAATATGTGTGTGTATACTGACCACTGTATAGACGAATATATCTCAATAGTTCTACCTGTAACTATCTGTATCTATATTGAATTAAACATGAGCTCATACTGATGCTGGAACTGGCTTTTAATCCAGCTGTGGAGTGACGTGGGATGGGAGAGTGGGAAGGTAGAGAGGAAACAAGGTTGCGCAAAAGAAGGTAGCTGTTGAAACTGGGTGATGTATAAAGTAAAGTGGGGTGGGTGGTGCTTTATATTCTATTCCCTCTATTTTGCGTATGTTTCAAAGTTTCTATAATAATAAGGAAAAAATAACAGTTAGAATTGGAGAGGGCATCTTTGGCCTCACTCCAAGTCCATTTTACTCTTCCTTTGTAGAACAGCCTAACGAGCACTGTTAGCTAATTTCCAAGCACAATACTAATGACAACCTCAAGGTTTGAAAAGGTACATGCTGACAAAAGTAAGAAACGACAGGTAACAAGAGAGAGACTTTTAAAAAAGTCTATTAAAAATAACGCAGAAATATAATTTACTGTAATACCAAAATATAATTTTTTAAAAAAATTTTGAGACAGGGTCTCACTCTGTAGCCCAGGCTGGTGTGCAGTGGCACTATCTCGGCTCCATCTCCCAGGCTCAAGTGAGCCTCTCACTTCAGCCTCCCAAGTACCTGGGACTATAGGCACACACTACCACATCCAGCTTTTTTTTTTTTTTTTTTTTTTTTTAAATATTTTGTGGAGATGAGGTTTCACCTTGTTGGCCAGGTTGGTTTCAAACTCCTGGGCTCAAGCAATCTGCCCGCCTTGGCCTTCCAGAGGGCTGGGATTATAGGCATGAGCCACTGTGCCTGGCCAGAATATACTTTTCAATAATCTCTTAATAAACATTACTGTAATTCCATAAAGAGCTTTTTCTATAAGAATAATCATGAATTATCAAGAAAAAGCCAAAAAAAAAATCTTTAGCATACTGTTTTTGTTAAAAAAGAAAGATAAGTAAACACATCTTTAGATAGTTTTTACTCAAAATGATAAACATTTTAAAGTTTTTAACCTATGAAGATAAACACCATGCCATCTACAAAACTCGGCTGTTTTAAAAAACTCATTTCCCAAGGTTCTAGATAGCCAAGTGTTAGACTTCATCTATGGACATCCAATTCTTCAAAATATGTAATTCATATTTCCATAAGAAACATACATTTTGTGTTCAGGAGAGTCTCAGATTTAATTTAGGAAAAAAAATCAACAAAATCAGTTTCTACTCTAATAGCTTTGTGAAGAAAAATACTATATATATTTTTTCTAAATTCTACTTCTGATTAAAAACATAAAACATAACAGTTTATGTTTGCAAAAATCTTAATAGGATACTGTGATATTTTTCTCCCTGTAAAAGAGAAGCTAAAACCAGATTGACATGCATAGTGCTCAGAGAATACGTATGTTTTGCTTACAAATATATCTCAATCAGTGAAGTTTTTGCTGGTCAGCTCAATCTGTTGAAAGAAATGTTTCTATAGTTACTATTAAACTTATCTCCCTAAATCAGACCACAGATAAGAGATAGAGGGTAAAATATTCTATCTTTTCCTTTTTATCTACAGCATACCAATAAATAAGACTCTTAATTCTTTTTCTTTAACTGTCTGGCATAAAGAATGCTTAATAGAGCTAAAACACCCTTTGGGGTGGGGCAGAGGGTAGGAGTGGGGAGGCTTGGAGAATGGAAACAGCCCAGAGGCTGCCGCCTTACTTCCAGGATGACCCACACTCACTTCCACAATGACCCACACTCCGCCTATTGCCTGGTTGGTAATGCTGCAGCCTGCTTGGGAGAGTAAATTGTATTTAAAAAATTGTACCAAGCACTCTCCTAAAAGCATTCTTCTTGGAGTGTAATGTTTCAGAAATTAATCCCCAGTGACTTCTTTACCCATCTGATACAGAGAGGCTTCTGGGGTCATTTGAATAATTTATAGAGGAGACTAGAATAGATATGATCCTCAATAGGAGAAACCAGACCAGCATCACCTGTCATCAAACTAGGCAGCTGCCTCTGAAATGCTTGCACAGAAGACCCACACATTGGTGTACATGTGTTCTTTCTATTTTCACAGATCTTTATATCCTTGGGCTGGAGTACTTCCTTTACAGATAAAACTTGTCTGCTCTTTTCTTCTGGGATTTACCAGAAGCATTCTGGAAGGGAAGGGTAAGTTGCATGTTCAGCCTGCAGACTAGAATCATTCTCAAGAAACCTAGCTTAGGTAGCCTCCCTAAAGACCAGAAATCATGCGATGCATTTCCCCTTCATTTCACCATGCCATCCTCCTCCTTGCCCTCCACAGTCCATCTCCTCCAGTCCTCCAACATGCCAAACAGAGAGCAGTCTCCTTTCATGTAGAAAACCACAGGGTGGGGCTGAAATACTGCAAGAACAATGTATATTTGGGTTATTTCCATTTGGTTGTCTACAATAATATATTGACTCCACAGTGCAAGAAACCCAAGTTCAGGCTGACAGTCAGAAATTCCAGGATTCTTTACTGAGCCCAGCAACACACTGCTTAGAGTCTAGGTACCAACACCCTTGGTTTTCCTTGTTTGCAAAGCAGGGATAATGATACCCAACTCAGGGACTCATGTAATTAATGACTGTACAGTGCCAACTCTAAAGACGCTTCATGGTACAGGCAGGCGATATGCCCTTTAAGAGTGATACACACGGCTGGGCACTGTGGCACACACCTGTAATCCCAGCACTTTGGGAAGCCAAGGTGGGCGGATCACGAGGTCAAGAGATCAAGACTATCCCAGCTAACATGGTGAAACCTCATCTCTACTAAAAATACAAAAATTAGCTGGGCGTGGTGGCGCGCACCTGTAGTCCCAGCTACTTGGGAGGCTGAGACAGAATTGCTTGTACCTGGGAGACGGAGGTTGCAGTGAGCCGAGATTGTGCCACTGCACTCCAGCCTGGCACCTGGCAACGGTGCAAGATTCTGTCTCAAAAAAAAAAAAAGAGATACACATTAATTAAACTGTGTTAGAGCACAGAGCATCTGTGTCAATTACTTTGAGAAAGGTGGTCTAAGTAGATCTACCTTCCTTCATTTTTATGATTATATACTTGCTTTCATGTTCCTACTCTAGACTCTTTTTTTTATAGTACAGAAGTATTTTTCCTTTTTTTTTTTTTTTGAGATGGAGTCTCGCTCTGTCACCTAGGCTGGAGTGCAGTGGCATGATCTCGGCTCACTGCAAACTCTGCCTCCCAGGTTCAAGCAATTCTCTGCCTCAGGCTCCTTAGTAGCTGGGATTACAGGTGCCCTCCACCACGTCTGGCTAATTTTTATTCATATTTCTTAGGTATAGCCAATTTTTAGTCAGTCCAGTGAAGGCATGGCAGGTCGAGAGTTGTTTTTGTTTTGAGATAGGGTTCCATTCTGCTTCCCCGGGCTGGAGTGTAGTAGTGTGAACATGGCTCATTGCAGCCTTGACCTCCTGGGGCTCAAGTGATCCTCCCTACTCAGCCTCCCAAAGTATTGGGATTACAGGCATGAGCCACTGCACCTGGCCCTGAGAATTATTTAAAATTCATCTGGGTGTGTCGCAGAACCTTGTGTTTACCAGGTTATTGCTGGGTAGACTGGAGAGGAGTGACTGCACCCACACCTCGGGGACCAAAGGGAGAAGAGAAGCGCCCTGTCCCGGAGGAAAAGTCAGGACTTGGCGTGGCAGCCTGAATGCTCAGCGGAGGCACTGCACTCCCCGCCCCCTACTCTGCCAGCACAAGTGACAGCCCTGTAACATAAATTAGATCTACTCCTCTGCCTGTAACTCTTCAAGGTCTTCCCATCCTACTGAGTCTTCATGGGCCTTGGGGCAGAGTTGCCAAAGCTGTTGGTTACAAAACTGCGTCCTAACAAAAAGAATGACTTCCTGTTATGTAAGATAGCTACAAAGAAAGATTTTTTTTTCTCTTAATGCCATTAAGTGGAGCAGCGGATGGGAAGATTGTGCCACAAGGTAACAAAACAGGTTTTGGACTTGACTGCCCAGGAATGGTTAATACCAACAATTACAAAACTATAGGAAAGAGAAGCAGTGTCCTCTATTTACTGTGTCAAATTGAAATCAATAAATCGAACCAAATCAAAAAATTGAACAAACTCATGAATACCTACTAAGTATTAAGTAGTCCTTGAAAAATAAAATTAAGGAAATTAAGTTGAAAACAAAAGGTACCGAGAAAACATTTCTTCAAGAAATATTTACCAAGCACCTAATATGTGCCAGACCTTGTAGTAGGAATGGGGATACAGCAATCAACAAGAGACAAAAATCTCTGCTTCATGGAGTTTATGCCGTAGAAGGGCAAGAGAATAAACGAACAAGCAGGGAAACATCGTACACTAATATGTACTATGCAGATATGTGCTACTCAGGTAGGTTGAGGCAGTCCTGTCTGAGCAGCTTTTCTGCAGAGGTGACCTTAAGCAGACATGAAGGATAAGAAGGAGTCAGTTCTGTGAGGACAGAGGCAAGTGCACTCTAGGCCAAGCCAACAGGTAAAACCACATTCCTAAGGCAAGAAAGGGCTCTGCGTGTTCAAGTAACTGCTTCCCTGTGGCTGAGGCAGAGTGAGGGGCGAGTGGTGGGGAGGGGGCGAGCTCGGCAGGGGCAGGAGCCAGGCCTTGCAGGGCCTGAAAACCCACAGAGAGATGGAACTCTCTCTTCCAAGTGTGTGAAAGCACTGGGAGAATTACACACAGAGGAGTAGTCGGATCTGATTTATCCTATAAAAAGATGGCTGCTCTGTGCACAAAGCAGCATAGGGAGTAAGAATACAAAAGAAGGGGGCAAGGAGACCCTTACGATGTCGTGTTTTGTCTTTAGATGGCTCTGGAATCAGCACTTGCACATTATTGGAAAGATAATGACAAATGATTTTCTGTGTGCATTTTGTGTATCACATCTACATGTTTGCTGGGAGAATAAAAAGACGCCACTTTTAAATTTAATTTTATTATTATTTTTTGAGACAAGGTCTCACTCTATCACCCAGGCTGGAGTGCAGTGGCACTATCACGGCTCACTGCAGCCTCCACCTAGTGGGCTCAATCGATTCTCCTACCTCAGCCCCGCTAGTAGCTGAGACTACAGGTGCATGCCACCATGCCCAGCTAATTCACATTTTTGTGGATTGGGAAGTTTTAGATTGTGTTAAATAAGAAGACAGTCATGGCCAAATAGTACTTTGCACACATCTGGATTTTAGATTTATGATGTTTAGTTCATCCTGCCCATCAATTTCCTGATGACTTCCCACCAGCTTCTAAGACTGCCTAGTTGGTCCCATCTTAACATGCAGCCCTTCCCTTAACTGTGCTTCCCCGTGGACAGCCATTAACCTTTCCTTTCCCAGGATTTGCCCCTCTTTCAACCTGTACATAAATCTCAGGCTCCTGCTCCAGTTCCTATTGCTAATCTTCCTTGACTCCCAGACCGTCAAGAGCTGGATAGATTCAAAAAATAGCCTTCATTAGCTATTTCTTCATTAATTATTTCTTGAATTTCCTCTTTTACTTTCTATTGGGGTATCATGTTTCTCCTTTTTCAGCTTAATCATTTATTCTACTCTCATCATTTATTCAACCCTTATGGATGACCCCCAGTTATGTGTGATTCTTTAAGACTCCCCCATTTAAGACCCCCTCCCTGCCACTCTTTCTCTAAACCTACTTCAGGTCCACAATCCCTGGTGAAAAGCTCTCTGGGGCCAGAAGTATTTAAAAAGTAGGAATATTCAGATTTTGGAAATGTAGTATATGCATATTTCATATATCAATATTTCCGCAGCAAAAATGTGTAACCTTTAGGTGGGACAATTAAAGGCAATAAATTACCTCATATCAGTTCAGATTAGATTTTGCTGACAAATGAATTTTGACGTTAATTTACCAAAAAAAAAAAAAAGTAAAAGAAAAAGCTTTGAAAGTCTAATTTGTTCTGACAATATTCTAAATCTATGTCTCTGTACTGCTCTCTCTTTTATTCTTAAAACTTTCTACCTGGTTTTCAAGTTACTATTCAAAGTCAACATTTTCTTAAAAGAATAAATGGATTTGTCCTTGCAAGCAGGTTCCCTTTATGAAGAATTTCTTTTCTCTTTCTTTCTCTTTTTTTTTTTTTTTTTTTTGAGACAGGGTCTTACTCTGTAGCTCAGGCTGGAGTACAGTGGCGTGATCAGGGCTCACTGCAGCCTCAACTTCTTGGGCTTGAGCAATCCTCCTGCCTCAGAGGTCCCAGTCTCCTGTGTATATGGGACCATAGGTGCATACCACCACATCAGACTAATTTTTTTATTTTTTGGAGAGACAAGCTCTCTCCAAAATCAGCACGTTGCTCATGCTGGTCATGAACTTCTGGGCTAAAGCGATTCTCCTGCCTCAGCCTCCCAAACTACTGATATTATAAATGTAAGCTACTGTGCTTAGTCAGGAATTTCATCTGTTATCAGAAACACCATTTTTCTGGCTTCCTAAACTAAAATATTAAAATCTTTTTGTTCTATCCACTTTTGCTCCTACATGTAATTTATCATGAAATCTTTTGACTTCATCCCGCTCAACAGCCTCTATCTTAATACAAGCCGATACTGCTTTAGCAGCCTCTCAGTTTCTGAGATTTCAGTTCCCAGCTGCTTTCAAAGCTTTTTATTTCTGTATACCCAACTCTTCCATCATATCAGAAATACTAGTGCCCTGTTCCTGAAATATTTCATTTTTCACAAATATGTCTTTAATCAAGACCTTACAGCAATTTCTTTGTCTGAATTTAAAGATTGGGCTCTATCCCACACTTTCTCCTAAAAAAAAATTCTTCCTAAAGTTCCTTTGTGTACCATTCTCTGTAGCCAAACACATTCTACTTAACTTGTTCTCTTATGTCTTCAACTGGTTGGTACCTTAATTCTGATACCTTTCCTAATCTAAGACAGAACAAACACAGTATTAAATGCAACTAAATACACTATTTTTTTTTATTCGTAAGTAAAATTAGTTTATTTTTCATTTCTAAAGGCTTGGTTTTGATTAAGTTGCTGGTAATTTATGTAACGAAGTCAGTCAATGTACTTGCAACAATTCCCTTTTCATTCCCTTCCACTTTTGCTGAAAGAAGAAACTCCCAAGGCACCTCATTAGCAAGCACGAAGTGAATAAATAAATAGCACATGTAGCAAACATAAGGAATAAAGGATAAGCCACTGGCAGAATGTTAACATTAAAATTGCAGAAGCACTGGGGACTTTCAGTGAGCTTTGAATGAATGCTGAGCACATGGTACTTGAATCCCTTTCCTTATTTATATACTTTGACCTTCTGGCGCTCCATTCTGTTTCTCCTGTAATCCACCTACTAATTCCTTCATTACTATTTATGCTGTGAAAACATGGGAGGCTGCACTTAGTACTTTGGGTGATAGTCACTGAATATTTACTCGTAACCTTGAAAATATTTGCTATTTCAAATATTCTTTTTTAAAAAACATGAAGGTAGAGAAGACAACTCATTTGCAAGATCAGCTAGCAAGATAGGAAGGTCAGAATATTACCTTGTTCAAATATCCCTGCCCCAAGTATTTTCAACTTGAATATCATTCTATTCAGTGACTTTACAAATGACTGGAAGGAAGGGATGAATCTAGATATTTAAGGTTTCTAATGCACAGATAGAAAAGAATAAAATTCAAAACAATTCATTAAATTTGACTGATTCTACAAACTAAAGAAAACGCAAGAGGGATGGGCAATTTGTTCAGGTTTAAAGAATAATTACAAGATATAAAAGACAAGCTGGCTAAGTAAAAAAAGAGCAAAAAAAGACCTGTATTTGAGAGGGTGGGGTATAAATAACAAGTTAATGATAGCAATGTGATAAAGTTTCCTTTAAAAAGCAACACAATAATGAGATAAATAAAACTGTTACATAAAATCATAGAGGCAGAAGAATATTATACATAATCTAGTCCAGTTGCTTTTAAGATTTTTTTTCAGCAGCACATTTTATTCCAAAGAAATCTACACAGATTCGGCCAACTGTGTAGATGAGAGATGAGTTTCTCTGAGAGAAGACATAGCATAGAGTTTGCAAGCCTGAGATCCTCTCCCATCAGCTTCCTCCTTCCTCCTGTTGTATCCCTGAGTTACCTGAAAGGGATGCCTAGAGCACTACCTAATCCAATTTCCATTCCCTCTTTTATAGATACACAAGCTGATGCCCAGAAAGGATGAATGACTTAACCTAAGACATCACAGGCCACCTGGAGAAGAGCTGAAATCAGAGCTCTTGTCTTTTGGCCATATTCAGTGCTTTATACTTCAGTTTTACAGTCTTCTATATGCCAGGTACAGTAATAGGTGTGAATAAGATGCTAATTCCCTGCCCTAGAGAAATGAATGGTCTCGAGGCAAAGAGATATAATTTCTAAATAATAATGTGGCTAAATTACTAGAGATATTACAAAATTCCATGAGAAGATGGGAGATGTCAGACAATCCCAGCTGGAAATTAGGGTAACTTTACAAATAAGATAATATTTAATCAGAGTTTTAAAGATGAATAAGTATTAATCAGGTATAGTTTTTGTATTCACAGATCCTTACTGGATTTATTGCCAGTTTGGATTAGTGCAGTTTTAAAATAAAATAGAAAAGCAAAGATGTTTTAAGGGTATTTTTTATTTTTATGAGGTATATTGTCATTTTGTAAAATATCTGAACAAATTCAGTATTTTGAGTTAATATACATATTTTGGTGAAACATCACTTAATTCTCTAAACTCTTAGAAGTTAATTCTTAGAAGAAGTATTTTGATATTCTTTTTAGTTATCTGAGGCAAAGTTTATGAGAGAAAGCCAAGGGCAAAGTCCTCTGCACATTTAAATGCTTTAAATTAGAAGTTACAGCATCAGTGCTCAAAACGGTCCTTACTTCTCCCATATTTTAAGTTGGGAAATCTTCATTTTAAGATTCCAGTGAAATGAAATCAAACAGGAAAAAGTTCTCATTATTTAAGGATCTTATTTGGTGAATAGCACGTCAGCTTTCAGATTTCTAAGACCTTTGTTTGAAGTCAAGCAGGGCATTGGATTCGACAAGTCCAGTGTTTACTGAGAAGACCCAGGCTGCCTTGCAGTTGTTCATGCGGTTGTGTTTGTCATATTGAGAGCTATCTCATAACCACAAGTTGTCACAAAGACTCTAAACATTTAAGTTACAGTTGTCCATTTGTCCTGCACTCACAAATTTTAGTTTTTCCCCATGTTCTTCTGGAGATTTCTTCCATGTGACCGAAAATTCTTTAAAATATATATGGTTAACTGATAATTAACCAATAATTAGTAATGGACATGAATCTATGCATAGTGACTTTTTGGCCTCTCTATAGCTGGTATTTGACTACAGCTTCTAAAAGAAAGAGTCATCACACACAATGGCAGAGTGACATGAAAGGTCCACTAACAGAAAATGACAGTAAAATCAGCAGTCATGGGAATAAACAGAATAATTAAAATACTAAATCCCTTTCTTACAGTCTTAAATGCAGGAGACAACCACATGCTTCATCTGACTATACGATCAACAAACTGCCAATATCAAATATTTTATTCCATCTCCAACTATGACTTCAGCATTCAGATATTTTTCAAAAGTGTGCTTTTGTGTGTGTATGTCGATACAAACATATCTATACACATACAAACACATATATTTAAAATCAGTTACATATTTCATTAAATTATGGGTTATATGATAATCAGCACCCTGAGAGGGAAAATAAAGAATAGATCATAAGTTTACAGGGCACGCTTTTTCCTAGAGTGCATTACAAAACTAGGGTGATATACATTCTATACATTCCATTCAATAGCTTCAAAGGCATCATGTGCAAAACGAAGCAAACATACACTATTACAGGTGGAGAAGGGAGGGAAAAAGCATCAAGGTGAGTTCACACTGGTGATGATGGCCACCTCCCATTTTACAGAGTAGCACAGAAGATTTAATACTAAAACAGCACACTGGCTTGTTTTGTTCTGTTTTTCAGAGACAAGGTCTTGCTCTGCCACCCAGGCTGGAGTGTACTGGTGCCATCCTAGCTCACTGCAACCTTGAACTCCTGGGCTCAAGAGATCCTTCTGCCTGACCCTCCCAAACAGCTAGGGCTACAGGCATGTCCCACCTTGCCTGGCTAATTTTTAAAATTTTTTGTAGAGATAGGGTCTTGCTTATTGCCTAAGCTGCTCTCAAACTCCTGGCCTCAAGGAATCCTCCCACTTTGGCTTCCCAAACTGCTGGGATTACAGGTGTGAGCCACTGAGCCTGGCCACATTAGCTTTTACAAACAGGAATTGGGGATAATGAGTAAAGTCTGGGTTAAGACCTTGATTCACCACTCAATCTTAAGAAAACATCACCTGTCAAGTCCAGCATACACAAAGCAATTATGAGCTGTTGATGCAGAATCTTAAACTAATTATTCCACTTCTCAAAGCATCTTTATGCGATTTATCACGATCTGATTCAAATAAGAACTTGGTATGCTGCAAATGAGCCCAGCCCAGAGGAAAGTGGCTTTTGAGAAAATATAAAGTAGCTTGGCTCTTTCTCCAGCGCTAGAGGTTCTGAAAAACTTGGTGTAAGACAGGGCTAAGTCTCAGAGAACGTAACCCAGCAGGAACTACTTATACTTACTTTGCTAGTTATTAAACTCTAACCAATTGCAAAAACACTGCTTAACATTTAGAAAAAAAAAAGAATAGCTAAATAAGTATCTTAGTGGATAGTTGCCAGGATATTTTCAAACATATGAGACTGAAATATCTTGTTAGCCTTGCATAATAGTAGTACATGCTGATTCACAATCATATACCTCACACTCAAACATCACTAAAGAAATATTGGACAAATCAATGACTCAGAATTTCCTCAGCAAGGACTTACCTCAAAATCCCGGTCATTGTACCTGTTTCTGGGATTTTCACATCTATTCCAGGAGTCAGGACGCCTAAGCCGAGAGTCAAGGTTCCTGCTGCGATTGTTAGCACACCCATTGCACCTGCCACAGCCACACCCACAGCAGGTTGAACCCCCCATGGAGGTTCTGGATTGGATCAGCCTTCCAATTTTTCCCAAGAGAGAACAAAATGTATAGGAGAGCTGGAGTGTCCAGAGCTACATGTGCAGCCCAGTATGGTGCCAATAGTCCCAAATGCAGTCACTGCAGCCAGTGGCCTTTTTTCTTGGCAAGAGAAGGGAACCCCAGTGACAGATTTCTGACCAAAACAAATATTCTATCACTATTAGGAAAGACCTATATCAGCTCAAAAGAAGACAAACCCCCAATTTTTCATCTCTCCAGAAAAAATGATGACACGATCCTCTCTCGAAGGCCTCAGGAACACAAATGAGCATCACTGGCCAGTAACGCCTCCTTTATTAGGGGGATGATGTCACCAGAGCTTTAATTTGCTCCTGTACTACACTTGTTGGAAGGAACTCAGCTTGAAATGTAAGGATGTCAGAGAACAATAACAGTAATTACCACTTATAGAGAGCTTTGTATTTGCCCCATGGTTTAGAATCATTAGCAATTCCTTCCGTCAAGATGGGCAGCTGGTCAGGGTGATCACCACTCAAGTATTCCTGGAGGAAAGGCACCTGTCTTGATCGGAGCTGGAAATAGGATCCCAAAGGATTTAAGTGTTTTCAGTTCCTGATGCTTTAAATCAAAGGCAATTGTAAATATTTTTCATGTTAAGTGCAAGAAATTCACTTTAACAAAGGGATTGAAGGCTAGACGCAGTGGCTCACACCTGTAATCCCAGAACTTTGTGAGGTCCAGGTGGGTGGATCACTTGAGGTCAGGCGTTCGAGACCAGCCTGGCCAACATGGCAAAACCCCATCTCCACTAAAAACATGAAAATTAGCCGGGCGTGGTAACAGGCACCTATAATCTCAGCTATTTGGGAAGCTGAGACAGGAGAATTGCCTGAACCTGAGAGGCAGAGGTTGCAGTGAACCGAGACCGTGACACTGCACTCCAGCCTGGGCGACACAGCAAGACTCTCTCTCAAGAAAACAAAAAAAAATGAAAACAAAAAGAAAAACAAAGGGATTGAAAGTCGCAGGTGCAGAACTGGAGTGAGTGAGAGGGAAGAGCATTTTAGTTACTCTTCTGAGACCTTCATTCAGTTCAATTGCATGTGAGTAACCACAAAACATGATTTCAAAAGCCCCACTCTTGCCCTCATCTCTGGATATTCCCACTAGAGTAAGGGCACAGCAGCACTCTGGGTTTTTCATTACAGTTTTTACCCCTCACAATCCCCACCCCTGTAAACACACAACAAATTTAAATCCTGACTGGATAACAGAACACTAAGATATTAAAAAAAAAATTAAAGAGAAGATAAAAATGTCCCATATAAAAATGTAATTTTGATCAACTCTGAATACCAGTGATTATCACTTTAGCACAATATCTTCAGCAAGGTAAACAACCAATACAAGAATGAACAAAGAACACGAAAGAATAATTCAATGAAGAAATACAAATGGCCAACAAACGTACAAAAGAGCTCAGATTCATTCTTAGTTGAAGAACTGTAAATTTAAATAATGAGCTACCAACAGATTGGCAAAATGAAAAAATTTATCATATATAACATTCATAAAGTGGTGGGAAATAAACATGTTGACTGTTGGAAGTGTAAGTTGATAAACCTTTTTCAATGGGCAGTTTGATAGTGTCTATAACACTTTAAAATAAGCAAGCTTTTGATTCAACAATTCTACTTCTAGGGAATTTATCCCACAAAAATAACTGACCAAAAAAGGCATAGAGATGGTGCTGTTTATAAAAGTAAAAAAAAATGTAGAAGCAACTCAAATGTTCACAAATAAAGACTGGTAAGCTATGCAATAGTTTACCAGTCTTTGGTAAAGATCATATTATACATATGGACCACTACTTAGCAATTCTAAAGAGCCGTATTTATAGAGACTGGCTTGGAAAGATGATCACAAAGATTTCTGAGTTAAAAACAACAACCTACAAATGGACTAACTCTGTTTAGTTCATTTAGAATTTTTTCTCTCCTCACCCTGAGAGGCACACCAAAATAGTTACCTCTCAGGGTGAGGAAAGAATTAAAGTCTTTATTTTATATGTTTCAGTATTCCTGGAAATTTTTTTGCAGCAAGCAAATACAATATTTAGAAAAAAAATAAACATATTACCATGCTCTTTTTAAAAAAACACCCTACAATAGATAAAGCCTTCTAATTTGAGTTAGTACAGGAAATGGACTGGCTGCTGTGTATTTATATGTTTATTTATACATATGTAAATACATAGCACTCACAGTCAGTGCCTCAAAGGAAGACAACACATTACTTGTGGTAGAAAGCAAAACATCACTCACTGAGCTTTCCTGTTACATCCTGTTGACCGTGATACCTTCAAATGAAAACATTACAAATAGATACATAGATAGCCTGGATTTTTCCAAAGCTGGCTATACATGGGCAACTTATTTGTTTTTTCTTTCATTTTTTGGTTCTGTAATTTATTTAACCAAGCTCCTACAGAGAGTCATTTAGGTTGTAACTACACACACACACACACACACACACACACGCATATGTGTATTATATATATATATATTTATATATATATATATTTCATTGCACTTTAGGTTCTGGGGTACATGTGCAGAACATGCAGGATTATTGCATAGGTACATACGTGGCAATGTGGTTTGCTGCCTTCATCCCCCCATCACCTATATCTGGCATTTCTCCCCATGTTATCCCTCCTCAACCTCCCTACCCCTTGCTGTCCCTCCCCTGTTCCCCATTAACAGACCCCACTGTGTGATGCTCTCCTCCCTGTGTCCATGTGTTCTCATTATTCAACACCTGCCTATGAGTGAGAACATGTCGTGTTTGATTTTCTGTTCTTGTGTCAGTTTGCTGAGAATGATGGTTTCCAAATTCATCCATGTCCCTACAAAGGACACAAATTCATTGTTTTTTTTATGACTGCATAGTATTCCATGGCATATATGTGTCACATTTTTCTTGTCCAGTCTATCATCGACGGGTATTTGGGTTCGTTCCAGGTCTTAGCTATTGTAAATAGTGCCACAATGAACATACGTGTGCATGTGCCTTTATAACAGAACAATTTATAATTCTTCGGGATATATACTCAGTAATGGGATTGCTGGGTCAAGTGGAATTTCTATTTCATGACTGTAACACCAAAAGCATTGGCAACAAAAGCCAAAATAGACAAATGGGATCTAATTAAACTCCAGAGCTTCTGTACAGCAAAAGAAGCAATCGTTAGAGTGAACCGGCAACCAACAGAATGGAAAAAAAAAATTTGCAATCTACCCATCTGACAAAGGGCTAATATCCAGAATCTACAAAGAACTAAAACAGATTTACAAGAAAAAAAAAACCCATTCAAAAGTGGATGAAGGATATGAACAGACACTTTTCTAAAGAAGACATACATGATGCCAACAAACATATGAAAAAATGCTCGTCATCACTGGTCATTAGAGAAATGCTAATCAAAACTATATTGAGATACCATCTCACAGCAGTTAAAATGGTGATCATTTAAAAATCTGGAGACAGCAGATGCTAGAGAGGATGTGGAGAAAAAGGGACACTTTCACACTGTTGGGAGTGTAAATTAGTGCAACCAATTTTTTTCATACAATATGAGATATTTAGCTTTTATGAGACAAAGTATCCATATCCCAGTCTATAATGCCATACTTAGGATGCCAAAGCAATATCTTGCAGCCTAGAGAATGCCCAACTTGTGAACCTGTGTGTGTACAGAAAGGCAGCTCTCGCTGCACTCAGTAATATCAGGCTTTTCTGGAGACAAGAATTGTTTCCTGTGCCACTGTGCTCTGCGTTCACCTCCATCTTGGCAACTCTATACCCCATGTGTGGGAGAAGGGTGGTATCATGCTCTGGAAACCACTTCATTCTCTTTCTGCTGCATACATCAGGCTTATGGATTTGTATTTGGTGAGATTTCCTGCTCTACCTTCGAAAGCCTAAACAAAAGTAAAATCCATACTAGAGCTGACATGCTGTGCATTTGTTACAGCAGTATTTTCTACTTTAAAAAAAACTGTGAATCTATGCATTTCATTCATGAAAAATTTATAAATAATGTCACAGTCATATAAATGCAGTCTGATCCTTAGGGCTTCCTAGTCTGGTAAGGAAGAAGACTTGTAAATCAGTACAATAAGTACTGAGTTCAAGGCACATTCAAGGTGAGTGGCCACACAGGAAAATAAACAACCTTCTTGGGGCAGAGATCTCAAAAAAGGAGCTGTTTGAGCAGGATCTTAGAGGATGAGTAGAAGTCTGCGACTCCACAAAAAATGGAAACACTTTCCAGGCATGGGAAACAGTCTATGCAAAAACAGGAGAATGGCCCCCTAAGGTATCTCAGAAACAACAGTAGCCTTCTGACAACGCGGTCAGGACTGGTGTAGTTTACAGCACATCAGAAAGTCATAAAAAAATTAGACATCGATACCTAAACCATTTCAATTGAACTTTAGTCACAATGTAACTTAAATCACTCCTCCATCTTCAGAGAAATACTTTCACATAGCTCAAAAATAAAAATATTAAAAAGTACACAGTAAAAGGCTTGTGTTTCCTAAGTTCATTTCCCCCACCCTTATTACCCTACTGCAGCTAATTATTAGGTTTTTTTTTTTTTTTTTTTTTTTTTT
>NW_022436946.1:43130221-43174439 GCF_009761245.1 Sapajus apella
TGTTGACCAGGATGGTCTCGATCTCTTGACCTCGTGATCCACCCGCCTCGGCCTCCCAAAGTGCTGGGATTACAGGCTTGAGCCACCGCGCCCGGCCTCTAATTATTAGTTTTTTAATGTATGCTTCCATAGTTTTTTAATGCATCTACACACACACACACGCACATATGTATACACACACTATTCCCCCACTGTTTTATAAAAAAAAAAAAAAACATGCTATATACATTGCTTTCTATCTTACACTTTTTCCCCTAAGTGTATTTGGCCTTTTAGATGAGCACTGATAGAGCACAGAGGGACTCCTACCATGCAGACACTATGGAAAGGCTGAGAGATCGAGTTAGGTACTAGATTTACCCATGTGGATAGAATAGGTTCCAGAGTAGAGTGGAGTGAAATGATGGCAAGATCTGACTGCTGATGAAAACAGAGATTGGGGGCAAGGTAGGTCCAGGGGCTCAGCAATCTCTAATCATACCAGATGGCACAAGTCATTTAAAATGACATCCCAGGCCAGGCACGGTGTCTCACACCTATAATCCCAGCACTTTGGGAGGCCAAGGCAGGTGAATCGTGAGGTCAAGAGATGGAGATCATTCTGGCCAACATGGTGAAAACCTGTCTCTACTAAAAATACAAACACTTAGCTGGGCATGGTGGCACATGCCTGTAGTCTTGGGAGGCTGAGGCAGGAGAATTGCTTGAACCCAGGAAATGGAGTTGCAGTGAGCCGAGATCACCACTGCACTCTGGCCTGGTGACAGAGCAAGACTCTTGTCTTTAAAAAAGAAAAAAAAAAAAAAAAAAAAAAAAAATGACATCCCAATAGAAGACAGAAAATAGTGATATAGTGTGGGGGTGTTTAGACGAATGACACTAATAAGTCCTTTAAGTAAGTCACTATGGAGAAGTCTAACCTTGGTTAGTGGTATGATTTAAATATCTATCCCCTCCAAAACTCAGGTTGAAATTTAAACCCCAATGTGGCAATACTGAGAGGTGGGGTCTTTAAGAGGTGATTGGGTCATGAGGACTCTGCCCTTATGAATGGACAAATTAATTCAGGGATTAATGAACTAATGGATTAATTGGTTAATAAATTATCATGGGAGGGGAATGGGTGGTATTAAAAGAAAAGGCAGAGAGACCTGAGCTAGCACATTAGCATGTTCAGTCACCTCTCCAAGTAATACCCTGCACTGCCCTGTGAGTCTGTAGAGTCCCCACCAGCAAGAAGGCTCTCACCAGATGCGGCCCCTCAAACTTGGATATAGCCTCCTGAATTGTAAGAAATGAATTCCTTTTTCTTATAAATTACCCTGTTTTAGATAGTCTTTTATAAGCAACAGAAAATAGACTAAAACACTTAGCAAATATCCCAGTCTCAGGGTTGTGGGTTGGACGTCAAGATTTGGAAAGGTCTTACTTCTTGTAGGATGAGTTTAGAACTGTGCTTGGTGAGATTAGCAACCTCGGTGACTGAAGACACAATGTGGGAGGCCCGCGACAATGCTGATATATTGTGTCCTAGGCCCACGCAACAGTGGAGGAGTCACAACACATGGCCCATGGGATGGGGCAGGTTTGGGGTGAGGTCAATGAGTCTGAAGCCCCTTAAATACTTTATATTTTGGTTTAGTCTAAGAAATGAGGTGAAATTGGGGATCGGGCATTGAGAGAAACACCAGTGAACCTTTGTGGAACACGTATGAAGACAAAGAGAAAATAATGGGAGTGGGAAGGAAAATGGAACAGAGGGATGGATCACCTGTCAAAGTGGCCATCTACCTGGGAAACATGAAAAATGAAAGGATTAGAAAATGTTTTTTCCTCTCTGCTACCTCAACAAATGTTTGAACTGAATTGCTACACTTAATTGACTAAATTAGAATAATCAGGCTAGAAATTGGCAAACACACAATCTCAACAATTATAAGATTAACTGGGCAATGAAAAAGGCTGTTAAGACCGGGCGTGGTGGCTCACGCCTGTAATCCCAGCACTTTAGGAGGCTGAGGCAGGCGGATTCTTTGAGGTCAGGAGTTCAAGACCAGCCTGGCCAAGATGATGAAAACCCATCTCTATTAAAAATACAAAAAAAATTAGGTAGGCATGGTGGCACATGCCTGTAATCTCAGCTACTAGCGGGGCTGAGGCAGGAGAATTGCTTGAACCTGGGAGGCAGAGGTTACAGTGAGCCGAGATCGTGCCACTGCACTCCAGCCTAGGCGACAGAGTGAGACTCCATCTCAAAAAACAAAAACAAAAACAAGCTGTCAAAAACTATTGTGGTTAGCACAGTCTCTGAGATTGTTGAGAATAAAGCAGATTCCTTTCTGTTTTGGATGATTTGGGAGCATCCCAATCTCAAGAGTGAGACTAAAGATTCACAGATGTCTCCTGAATGATGGGGCAGACAAGCATCACCAAGACTAGGATTCAGACAAGTGACTTGTAAAGGAGCAGCACTGATTTGGCAATAGTCTATAGTTACTTTTGTTTTGCAGGGGGAAAGAGAGGCTTATTTTTCTTACTAAAAAATACACACACAAACTTCTACACATGCACATACACGGACTAGTAGAAAATGGGAAACAGCAGGCCACCAAGAAGGAAAATATCCAAACAGTTAAAGCAAAAAAAGCTTTTTTTGCTTGAATTAATAATTACCATTTATTCCATTTTACTTGTTTGAATGTGACTCCAGAATAATTGAAAATATGACAATTTTATTTATAATCAGTATAGTCATATACAATTTCTAGATGAAAATAAGTGATTAGAATTGAAGGGGGATTAAAATATTTTTATGCCAGAAATCCTTGAAATTCTCATTAAGGCAAGTGCCCTCTTTGAAGACGTTAATAATTAATAATACATTACTCAATATTCTTATCCCATTTTTTTTTTAAGAGAAACATTTTAATTCATAAAGGGTTTTCTTCATGTCCTGGAAATACCTCCACTTAGTGGAATCAAGACATTTCATTTCCCAAATGAGTTAAGCAGTAAATATAACATGATAAATACAAGTAGACTTTTAAAATTAATACAACAAAACACATAATAATCTACAATGTTAATTCTTTTTTTTTTTTTTTTGAGATGGAGTCTTGCACTGTCGCCCAGGCTGGAGTGCAATGGCACAACCTCGGCTCACTGCAACCTCCACCTTCCAGGTTGAAGAGATTCTCCTGCCTCAGCCTCCCTGTTAATTCATTCTTAAATGCAAAGAAAGAGTTATCCAATTCATGTTTGTCACATAATACATAATATGTTTTTATTTAACGATACTATGTCCCTATGCTTTTCTCTCATGTGAAAAAAATGGTGTTAGAAATATAAATATTTTAAATAAACACAACTTCTATGCTAAAACCAACTAAATATTTAATGCAATTATTTAAAGGAAAACTTGTTTTATATAAATAAATGTACAATCCCTGATGATTTTTTCTCAGTTAAGATTTAAATTCTAGCAATATTCTAATTTGTAGTTATATTTTTCCCCTAGTTGTTGTATATATACGTTTGAGAGGAAATACTGTATATGTAATTATAAACCTACATTTCAATTTATACAAGCAGGTATAGTAAATGTCTTTTTTAAGGCTAGTCAAGTGAGGCAGTGGGAGTGAAGAAGGAACAAAGAAATCTGTAATTGGTTGTGATCAATTAGTTATAAATAGCACTGCCCTGCTTTCTAATTTAATTGAAAGATTCAATATAGTATTGTCAACTTAAAAAAATATTGTTACAATGTGTTAAAAATAAAAATAATAAATACAATAACATAAAACATATAGAACAGATGTAAAAATGAGTAAATTCTGGTTGTTTTGGAAAATGTAAATTGCTTAGCTTTAATACAAATTAAAAATGTGAGCATTCATTTGAATAAATAGATATAATTTATTCTGCCTAGTAAAGAAGGCCATTGGTGGTCCTGGATATAATTCCCTCAGCGAATCTGCTGAATCTTACAGGAAATGCCCAGGCTCACTGGGGAGAGTGGATTAAGAGTAGCGTAATTTGGAATGTACGGGAGGTGCCCCTGGCACCCTAGAACTCACTGTCAGTATAAACTATTCAGAATCTAAGAGGAGTTAACATTTGTTTCCCAATAATACTGGCGAGGGTGGTGGTGGGAGGGGGGGCGGGTCCTGCAATTCTAAAAGTCCAATAAACCTCTCAGCCATGAACTCAGGAGACAGAGTTTAAAACACATCAGTGGGGAAGAGAAAGGCTGTTATACTGCCTCTTGCCTCCTCCCAGCCCTGGTATGATATGCAGAGTGAAAAAGATGAAGAGAGCCAGGGCCCAAGACAGCATGGGAGAGGGGAGAGGGATGATGGAGAGGGAGAGAGAGGGAGACAACAGGCAGACAGGAAGTGGATCCCAACCTAATTTTCTGCTGTAGAGACTTTGAGCATCTCTGAGGGGGAGGGTGTGGTGCAGCAAGGAGAATGTAGAGACAGTGCCTGGCTGACCAGTGATACCTAGAGACAGTGTCGCTTGAACCACACTCTGCCTCTGCTTGTTCTCTCCAGTTTCCGCCCTTCTTCTCCCTGCTCTGGCTCCATCCCTACACTGGGATCCCAGTGAATCTGTGGCTTCCAGCTTCTGCCTTTCCCAGGAGTACCAACTGGCCTCCTCCCTTCCCTGACCTCTTTGGCTTGGCCTTGGGACTGCTTCTGTGGGCAGCCCAGTGCCCAGAGCTTTTTGCAAGGGAGGAGGCCACAGCAGACCCTTCCTTGCCACCTACCTCAAGGAACTTATTTTTTGCCCCAATTCGGAACACTGCCAGGAATTGCTTCCTAAAAGGCATACTTATATTATGAAAGGCATACTTTTTAAAAATATACTTATAAAAGGCATACTTTTATATTATAAAAGGACAAATATAGAAAACAACTTGAAACTCTGGCTAGGTCCGATAACTGGGTTTATCAGGTATGGTTTTTTTTTTTTTCCAGTTATAAATTATTTCTTATAAAGAGAAAAGAATAAAATGTGAAACAAATTTGAAAGTAAGTATAAAGTACAGTAAGCCAGTTTACTTAATTTTTTAAACTTAAATTTGATTTTTAAATTCAATATCTTATAAAATGTTTTCTATTTCTGGTATGAGATTATGCTATACTGAGTTAGAAGGCATTCTGTATTGAATTTCACAACCTACTTTTGTCATGTTCTAATGAAATATAAAACATAAGCCAATAATCTCATCATGTTCTCCTTACTGCTTTCCATCACCTAGTAAACTTTAAAAATTTTTAATTGTGGTATAATTCACATAACAAAATCTACCATCTTAACCATTTTGAACTACACAGATTATACAGATCAATATATTAAATATACTTAACAATCGTTTAAATACGTTCACATCATTGTGCAGCCAATCTCCAGAACTCTTTCAATCTTGCACTAAGTAATTTTTTTTAACCCTTAATATGTGGCATTACTAAAGCAAATATCTTTTGGGATGGAGGAGAGAATTACTTTCATGACGAATATATTTCACTATTAACCCTCACTGGTCTTATAATAAGTTATAACAAGAAACATACAACCTTCAGGCCTGGCAGCTAAACTAACTCTCACTTACTCTGTGACTAAAGATATCATTCTACTTTCCCATCCTGAAGACAAGTAAGTGCATGAGTAATGTCTTTCCACAAATGAAGGAATGCAGTTAACACGCCTACGTTTTTCTCTCTCCCACCCTGGAGAAAACTTTTCTTTTAAGGCAATATGATTAAGTTGGAACTTTCTGTACAAGCATCTAGATATTAAGAAGTAACTACTGATAAAATAACTCAAAATGCATTACAGTAGGAAAAAGCATAAATGCTTTTCATAGGAAAGAACAATTCATTCCAAATACTGATGTCATATTACTCTGTATGCCTTCCAGTTAAAGCACAGTTTGTATAAAAGGAAAAAGCATGGGCAAAAGGCACCTATGAAAAGGAGAAAGACACCTGAAGGCAGCAAAAAGCAAAGAGTCAGTTCATTCATCAAGCTCATTCTTTTTTTTTTTTTTTTTTTTTTTTTTTTTGAGACAGTCTCACTTTGTCGCTCAGGTTGGAGTACAGTGGTGTGATCTCAGTTCACCACAACCTCCGCCTCCCGGGTTTAAGCGATTCTCCTCCCTTAGCCTCCTGAGTAGAAGGGATTACAGGTGCCTACCACCACACCCAGCTAATTTTTTGTATATATATTTTTTTCAGTAGAGTCAGGGTTTCATCATGGTGGTCCGGCTGGTCTCAAACTCCTGACCTCAAGCGATCTGCCCACCTCGGCCTCCCAAAGTGCTGGGATTACTGGTGTTAGCCAACATGCCTGGTCAAGCTCATTCTTTATCATGGTGCTTTGACATATAATGTTATCTAATGATATATATATAATAGTTATATAAAATACATTATATAAACTACTTTATATTGTTAAATATAATTATATAGAAAATTATAGAATACATATTATATAACATATTACATATGATATTTATGATATATAATATAGACCATTACTTTGAAGTATGTTTCTTAGACAGGTTATCTTATAGTGCTCTAAGTTTTTAAAGGGTTAATTCCTGGGAGTCAAACATTAGAAATGAAGCATTACCTTTTTAAATATTCCAGACTCTAGAAGTAAAGAACCAAGTGCCTCACTGGTGGTGTGAAAGAACTGGGATTCCCCACAGTGCAGTGTAAATTCCTGGGACTCTCCAACCACATGTCTTCCATCTACTACCTCCAAAGCTCTGTGAAGAATGGAAACAGTCATGTCAATAGGCTATGAACAATGCCAAAATCTCAACAAACCCAAAGGCATATTTCTCCATGTAGTAACATACTTCCAGTCAGCCCAAATAATGAAGCATTCTTCAAAACCTATACAGCATTGTAGATAATTTGGTGCTCTCATAGCACATGTATACATAAACCTGGATGACTTCACCCTGTCCCTTACTGAATTATTTTAAATCCTAGGCAGAAAACAAATTAGAGATACGTAGACAGATAACGAGATGGATAGGCAGATTTTGGCATGAAAGCAATCCAATTTCATTTTGCAATTTTTTGGTTGTTCTATGTCATGGCTCTGAAGAAATAACAAAAAGAAATTTCTAAGTTTCCTGAACACTGGAAATAAAGTGGAAACTGAATCCCAGTTAGAGAAATGATCTAGGTTATGCCAGGAAAAGGGAACTGTTCTTAGGATTGTAATATTTAGGAGATTCAAAAGGGATGGAAACTAATAAAGGCAGAAAGAATGTTTTACAGACTCAGATGGTTGCCTGTGCCAAAGCCATTTCCTTTATCCAACCCTCCAATGTCCTCTTGCACCCCCTCCCATTCACACTGCCTTTGTTAATAACTCTAAATTTGTTCAGTGATTCATTCTTCATATACCTCAGGGGAAGCTGCTTCCAGCCCTGGAAGTCAGTCAGGATAGCTCTAACCTGGTGTCCAGTTCCCCTCACCAGTAACTAATTTAGGCAAATGCCCATACATCTCTCTCTTGCCGATATTACCACATTGATTTACATCTCCCTGACCCTCTAAAGTGTTCACGCTTTGCCCTACTTATCTGGCGCAATTCTGACCAATGAGATGTGAGAGGTGTCTGCTGAAGGAATCAGGAATAGGTCTTTTACAGAAGAAAAAGTTTCCCTTTCCTGCAGGCCAGGGTCAGGTCTGTATGTGATGAATATGATAAAACATCTTGGGACCACGTGCAGCATTAGCCTAAGGAGATTTGGTTGAGGAAAAAGCGGAGAGGAAATATGAGAGCTACCTGAGTCTTTAAGTACATTGTTGAACCGCAGAATGACCCAATCCCAGACCTGCCCTATCTCTGGAGTTCTTGTTGTGTTAGATAATAAATATCCTGTTCTTTAAGGCATTTTGACTTGGGTGTTCTGTGTTGTCTGCAGTTGAGCATCATATCTGATCCAAGGTTTGGTAGACTTGGTAAGCACAGGAATAAAGATGCCAGAGCAGAATGAGAGCTTCGAATGAAGAATGCCAGCGAAGTAGAAAGAGAACTAAAAATGCCAGACCTCAGCATTTCACAGAAGAAACAGAAGCGTTTGTGGGATTTCTACAATGCTCGAGAATAAAAAGATGAACAGAGCAAAGTGTTAACACTTTAGAGGGGCAGGAAGATATAATCAATATGGTAATATCAGCAAGGGAGATATAGATTGGTATAATTTGTGGAACTCTGTTGTGTACTTTTTTTTTTTTTTTTTTTTTGAGACAGAGTCTTGCTCTGCCCGGGCTGGAGTTACAGTGGCATGCTCTCAGCTCACTGTAACCTCCAACTCCCAGGTTCAAGTGATTCTCCTGCCTCAGCCTCCTGAGTATCTGGGATTACAGGTGCATGCCACCATACCCAGCTAATTTTTTTGTATTTTTAGTAGAGACGGGTTTTCACCATGTTAGCCAGGCTAATCTTGAACTACTTACCTAAAGTGAGCCACCTGTCTCAGCCTCCCAAGGTGCTGGGATTACAGGCATGAGCCACCACGCCTGGCTCCTGTACACACACACACACACACACACACACACACACACACAAAACCATTATTGTTTGCATTATATAAAATGTGAGGGTATATCAGCAGCAATTTTTTTTTGTTTTTCCTTCAGTTTCATACTATAGAAGTAATACTTGTTTATAGTAAAAACAATTGAATCAGAATGGAAGGAAATTGCAATAAAAAAGAATTTCTCTAGCTGTACCACAATCTCATTCTACACAAGTAACCACTCTAACTGGTTTCCTTCTTGCAATATATTATGTCCACATATAAACACATATAAACATACATTTCTACCTGCGAGGCAAATATCTTCTTAGGAATTTAAATACAGCATTTTTGAAGGGAAAGAGAAACACGGATAGCTCAGGAGAATTTAAGTAACAACTGAAAAATACCTTAAAGTTGAAATACTGTCGTTTTCTTACCATGAATCTGTCTTGCATCAAGATCTACTTTTACTAATTGTCACAGTGTTCACCTTGTCCTTCTGCTCACAAATATGCCAAACGAGCAGCAAACAATAGAAGACCCCTAAAACTTGAAAGCTTATACCAATACTGCGGACCTACACATTGTCTGCCATCCAAAAACTCACCAGGCCCGACCCTGCTTAGCTTCCGAGATCAGACCAGATGAGGTGCGTTCAGGGTGGTATGGCCATAGATTGGACTTACACATTGTCAAAGTCAACCAGAAATGATAGGCAGTCTGCTCCCCTTAATAATTTTCCTTTTTAGAAAAACACGTATGTGCCCCTTGACTGACTCCAAGTGACAGCAGAGATAAAAGCCATCTATGTGTGCTTCCTAAGCTTTACATTGTCAGAGGCAGACACCCCCAAAAAGACCTGTCTCTTCTTCCCACGTATGTATTACATAATTAAAAGCTGCCAGGAGTAGCCTTTTCTAAATTTTTTGCTCGTGATACAATCCCTGCTTAAAACATAGGATCTTTTTGTCTGCAAATAACAGTCCAACTCACAGAAGACTGATTAAAAACAACATGTATTATCACATATAAAACAAAAGGGGTAGCTTGAGTTGGTTTAACCAGTTTATTCCTTTGCGACCAAATTCAGTCACCGCTACAGTTCTAGCTGTTACATAGAGGTCTGACAATTCCTTCCTGTATAACTTGCTTAGAAGTGGGGGAAATCTTTTCTAGAAGCCACCCAGCAGGCTTCTTTTCATACCTGCACTAAACTGATCACCGGACCTAACCCTTTGAGGCTGAGATCTGAAGGACACTACTGTGCATAAATTAGGCACCTGAGAAAACTGAGGTTCAGTCAGGAAAAAAGGACTAGGAAGAGGGTGCAAAGGGATGCTGATGTGCATTCTGCCCTTTTCCTAGCTTTGTCTTGAAATATGTTCCCTACACTTTGGGAGAGGTAGAGATGATACATATTTAAGATTGAATTTGAGCTATCCGAGGAGGAACTTTCATAATTTGGGCCTCACAGCGTGTTGAACCCTGTGAACCTGCCTGCCCTCCTGATTTGGGGGTAAACTAAGTCAACACGTGTACTATCCAAGTCAGTTCTCTATGCTGGGGTTCATGATCTCCCGGATGTGAAGGTGCACATGGCCCTGGGGGAAGTCTTAGTTTTTCAGTGGCTAGAGGAGGTGAGGATTATCACAGATAGTTCCAGGGCAGGCCCTTGCTTCACCATAATTCTAAAACAGGAACTGCTCAGTGTGTATGGCAAAGCTAATCACCTTTGCTTCCCTCTGAGAGGAAAATGATGAGGTGTTGGCTAAATGCCCTTTCCTCGGGACCCAGATCCAAACAGTGCTGCTGTGCACCTGGCCATGGATGCTAATGCCATGATTTCACAGTTTGCTCCGGGACTTGGATGGGGGTGAGGCAAGGTCACAGGATGTGTGGGCTGAGAGGGCTTCGCAAACACAGCTCTGCTTCAGGGCAGCTTCTGCCCCAGCCCCAGAAACTCAGGCCCTCTCCGGAGCATGTTCTGCTTCCTCTCTAGAGTCCATCACAGACCTTCTACTCCTCGCAAGCTTACTGGACAAGTTCCTCTCCTGAACACAACCTTCACAATGTATTATACAGAAATAATCGACTTGAAACCATGCGGGGAGGTTTCTAAGACCTGAGGGAACTTTGTAACACTAACTAGCATTCATTTTTTCAGCATTTTCCAGATCTTCCATGATATGTTATATGTCAAAGCACACAAAGGTGAACCACTCCCTGCCCTCAAGGATGTTAAGGTCTAGTAAACATAGGGGCTTATCGACTGGCCAGCAATATTCTCAATTCTGAATAATGGTTACCTCTGGAACTACACATAGATAAATCTCCCTGGCCTCAAAGCCAACCTTAATCAATGTTTGTAACAGGAAAGAACAATTGGAAAGTTGTTAATTTTTCTTTTCCAAAGGGTAAGTTTTTTACTATTATTCATTTTTGTAGGTACCTAGTAGGTATATATTGTATGAGGTACATGAGGTACAAGTATGCAAAGTGTAATAATTACATCTTTGAGAATGGGGCATTCATCCCCTCAAGCATTTAATCCTTTGTGTTACAAAGAATCCAATTGTATTCTTTTAGCTATTTTTAAATGTACAACTAAATTATTATCACTATAGTCACCCTGTTGTGCCATCAAATATTGGGTCTTATTCATTCTTTCTATTATTTTTGTACCCAAAGGGTAAATTTCAGTTTTACTCCTGATGAGTAGGCTGTAGGTAGTTATAAGAGAGGCTAAGCTTGGCTCCCTGATGAGAAATTTATATGCAAATTTATATGCACAGTTTCCTTTGTGAATAGTTACAAATGGTCATTTATTAAGGACAAGAACCTCTTGGGTAAACAGAATAAAACAATCCCCCAAATGCTATCATATTGGTCTTGCAGTCTTAGCAGAGGATAATTTATTTGTTAATTATAATCCTCTGTACTTCCCTTTTTTAAGCACAGATATTACACTGCCAGAGTGAAAGTTTCAGTGTTAAGCGTGGTACTTGATTTTACGCAGACTTACAAGTAAGTGGAACATTTGCCAGTTCATTCAATTACGTTTCCTTTTTGTTTGGCTTACTTTAAAAAACCAGACTGCCCCTCTCCCTGGAGATTAAGTTGGTAGCAAAATTAATAATGGCAAGGCTGTTTTCCCTTTCCCAAGTTAAAAGAGCCACATGGCTTTCTCAGACAAATCCCAGAGTTGTGAGACCTAGAGCTTATGTAAGATGGGTGGGCAGGGGTGGGGGGGGGGGTGGGGGGGGGGGGTAATTCTCTTTAATAGAAGGAAAACAGAATCTCTTACTTTCTCAAGATTGACGGTACTAAGGCCTCTCCAAAGGCCTTGAAAGTGGCCCCAATAAATCTACTTCGAGTTTTCCTAATGTTGGTCTACCTCACCAAGTTGTTCCTTAAGCATTTAAATATGTGTAGCCTAATATAAGGCAAGTTAAATAAGTTTCTTTAATAATTCTTGTTTTACAGATAATGTACATGCAAAATAAAATGTAGCATAAAAGTTCAGGTTTAACTATAGGTTATAAGTCATAAATTGATGCTGTACTGCCATCTATTGTCTATCCAAAGAATTATTACTATGTTCAACTGAGCCTCAGAGTTGTGATTTCAAAGTCACCAAAAGGTGCCTCCACCTGCATTGGGATTATTTCCTCAAGAGAGCTTAAGACACCAGATAATAGAACCACTCTTCTGAATTAAGGCATTGGTTGTAAAGCTGCATAAGTTTCCTGGCCACAAAAGAAGGAGAAAACTTAATTCACTAACAAACAGCACTAACAGTGTACATAGTGTTTCTTTACCACAACTGCTAAATGGTAGACAGCAACCATTTACTGAGCAACCTCTTTCCTGCTAACATTAGACCCTGTATTAGATTACAGACACACACCATCAGATAACGCGAGACCTGAAAAGGCCCCTCATGATTACCTGGTTTAGTCACTTCGGTGCAAATTTGAAAAGACATTGTTCCTGAGAAACCACGTGACTGACAGTGTTCACCCTGCTGGTTACCCATGTACATGGTACTGGAAGCCCGGTCTCACAGAAGCATCTGATGACAGTGTGAGAATAGAGCCATGCAAATCTCTCCTATCTCCAGAAACAAAACAAGACCCCAAAATCTATTTCCTTTGGAAAACCAAAGATTTTGGATTTACAAAATGAGTTTTTCCTTCAGGAGCGTGTTGTCTTCAAATTTACATTTTTCTCAGCTGAATAAAGGATCAAATATAGCAATGTATACACACAGATTAAGAGTCATACCAGCCTGGACATTAGCTATGTGATCTTGAGCTAGTTACTTCTTTAAGCCTCAGTTTCTTCATCTGAAAAATGGGAGTGATAGTTAAGAGAATTTAATTAGGCGAAACTTCCAAAAATGTTTAGCCTAGTACTGCCATATAGTAGGTTCTCAATAAGTATCACCTATTGCAATTACACAATGAATGTCAGTTGACATTTCCTGAACAACAATTTATAAGGTGTCATATAGATGGTACTTTGCAGTAGCATATTTATCAGGCTCAAATATGAAAGGAGAATGTCTGAGTTGGAAGATCCCTTAGAGATAATCTAAGGGATTATCTCTAATGACCCAACCATACCACTTTTCAGATAAGTTCATTGAGGCCCGAGATATTCATTGTTCAAAGTCACATGGCTAATGACTGACAGAGATATGAGTAGACAACCTACCCAACTCCTCACTCAGAGAATTTTAAATTCTCAGTAGATGAGTTTCATGATCACAAAATTCCAAGTTGGATGGGGAAATGAAAACCATTTGCTATGTTCATTCGAGTTTTTAAAATACAAAACATCCTCAAAGTTATAGCTATACAAAGAATGCTACGCCACTACTCCAGGTACTTAGTGTTGCCAATGGTAATACAATGCAGAAACTCTGCCATCTAGTGGTTTTAGAGGAATATCCTTTTTAGCAGTGCTTTTGTAAAAACAACACTCCCCTTCCGGTCAGCCTCTACTTCCGGATTGCATTCACTTTCCTGGACACTTTGATGGTTTTTGTTTGTTTCATTGGTTTCTGTAAAGACGGGGTCTCGCTATGTTACCCAAGCTGGTTTTGAACTCTTGGCCTCAAATGATTCTCTTGCCCCAGCACCCCAAAGCTCTAGGATTACAGACCTGAGCCACCAAGTGTTTTAAAATGGCAGCCTGAAGTCTGGGAGCCATCTTCCAAGTGCTCTGTGATGCAGAAATGTCTAAGTTCCCCTCACATCTGACCAATGGAATGCAAATCGTCTCTCCAACAAAGGCTGGAAATGTTTACCTTAATACTTCCATCTTGTGAAATCGTGGCTTTGGGTGCTACAGAGTCTGTGAACGTTAAGCAGGTTACCTCAGGACCACTAGTATGTTGATTTTGATCATTTTGGATCACTCCACATGGTTAATGAACCATAACACCCACCCAGAACCAGGCTAGAACAAGGTTTGGCTTTATTAGCATTGGTCCCAGAGGAAGAAATGATTTCATTCTGGGCATAAGCAAAGAGAAGCCAAGGCCAAGGACCAAACAACCAGGGGAATTGTTGTACAAATCCCCAGGAGAATTGAGGAACTGAGGTCTGTGTCTTAAGGAAAGGCTCGGGTTTATCAAGAGTCTTGTGTTTCATGCGTGACTGCACATGCTCTCATTTACAGAAGCTGAAGATCGTGGCATTGTTTTCAGCTTCTCTTTGTCATGGTCAAGGTGGACAAGTTTTGTTTTCAGTTGTCAAAATACAAAAGAAGGTTTCTTTGATTGCTGGAATTTTCCTTTTAAGGCAATTCAAATTCTTATCATCTAATGACAGAGGAGAGAAAATGTAGCTTTTATTTTGATAGTGTATATACTCTCTGAAGACTAATGATCTTACTAAGCTCATGAATAACATATTAATAATGCAAAAGAGGGTGTTTTCAATTGTTATTCTTTGTAGCACCAAAGACACTTGATGATATTATCATGGAGCAGGCAAGGAGGAAAAAACCTGGCAGAATAAGGTTATATTAATGCATACAAAAATACTGTTAGAATGAATGAGATCTGTATTTGAAAGCACAACAGGGTGACTACAGTCAACAATAACTTATTGTAAATATAACAAAACTAAAAATAATTGGATTGTTTGTAACACAAAGGATAAATGCTTGAGGTGACAGATACCCCATTTAACCTGATGCGATTATTACACATTGCATGTCTGTATCAAAATACCTCACATACTCTATAAATATATACACTTACTATGTACCCACAAAAACTAAAAATGAAAAAAAAAAAAACCAACTATGTGGTTATAGGCAAAAGGATAGAGAAATCATCCTAAATTACCAGGGGCAACTCTGAGGGGTCATCCTTGAGCTCTTCTGCTCCAATCAACCCACCTCTGATCACTCATCAAGGGGTCCTTTGTCATTGCATTTGAGCTTGGTTTGAGAGACACTATCAGATGCAGCCATGTAGAACTCTGGGCTGGACATATTGCAGGGATGCTGAGAAGGATGTTAGGTACCATCTTACTTAATATCCTCTCTATGGAGACCGAAGGGAGAGATTTATCTCATTCTGAAATGCCAAGAAAAGCTTTTCTTTTTCTTGCCTCTTGTCCTTTAGACAATGAGGTCCATGTACTTGATCATGAATCAATTTAAACAATTACATAGAACTTTATGAATGTGTGTTTCTGTAAAGTAATTGTTTCTCTTATCACACTATCATTCCTTTAGTTTTCTGATCTGTATTTATTTGCATTGTTAATTTGATGCAAACTACTGTAAATCTTTTAGAGGAAAAAGTGACAGGGAGGCAGTTATAAAAACATGAAAACTGTTTCTTCCACCTCGCCAGTATGATATCCTCTAAGCTTGTGCACTCCCACCACCACTGTCCTAATTCTAAATTTCATTATGTCTTCAACTTAGTAAGATTCCAGTTATTCTCTGATACTGAGTCTCTCCTGTAGCCTTTAACCCATTCTAACTTTACAAATGGATAGATCTTCCCGAGGTACTTGCCTGTTTGGAAACCATCAGATAGTTCAGCACTGTCTGCAGAATAGAGCCCTAACTTCACTGTCTGGTATTCAAGTACTTTCACCTTCTGGACCCAGTCTAACTTTTCAAATGTAGCTCCCTTACACACCCTATATTCCAGGCAATTTTGTTATATTTTATCTTACTTAGCAGTGATGGCTGTTTCTTTCATCTCATCTCTTTAAGGGGCTCCTGGGGATAAGTCTCTTTGTTTCTGCCACAGCATATAATAACATCTGTCACATCACAGATTCTCAGTAAGAGTTTACTGGCTGAGTGGATACAAAGCCCTTTCTGCAAAGGTGGTTTGATTCATGACACAGCAGCTGCTTGTAGAGCCTGTTGCTGTTTATGATGGTTTCAAATAATGTCAATATAAAGCTTTGGTTCAAAAGCACCTCCTCTTAACCACGATAGTTACATGCAAAACTGGTCTGTTGGTTATTATTTTCCAGAAGTCTGTGGTGATGTCACACACTTTGAAGTTAACTTTACAGCATCTTTAATATGCATCGCCTGCCTATTTTGTTTACCTTTGCCCCACCTTGGCTTACTAGTCCAAAACTCATGTCAGCAACAATTAGTAAGAGTCTCTTAAACTCTGGGGTCCCTAAACAACCTGGCGTGAAACTTGTCTGCCTTAGTTAATCCTTCCAGGCAGTCAAAGAATTATCCTGAGCTTTGATAGCACTTACACTGCTGCAATCATCATTACTTCATGGCATTTCTAGAAGCAATAAAGTTTCAAGAGAAACTGTGTAACTGTTGCTTGTATCAAACATTTTTTAGCATTTATTGTACTTTCTGAACTCACAAACACCCACTTTTCTTATAGGTCGTATACTCTCAACTTTCTCACAGCAATAATTCAGAGGTTTCAAGGCTCTATTCAATATATTCTTTCATATGGTGGTCTATATATCTTTATAAGCGTAAAAGTAAGAATTGAGTTTTTAAAGGTTACTTGCAAGACCTCTAAACCATTCCTACATATAATAGGGTGCTTATACTAAATGTCTTTTGATAATAATATAAAACTAAAGAAATCATTCTCAATATGAGAGTGAGTTTATCTTTTTAGTTTTTCAAAATAATTCTTATGTAGGTTCATTTTTTACATTAATTTTTGTAACTGTCAGTTTCATCATATTCCACTTGCTCAGTTTCCAAACACCTGTTGTTTGATGATTAACACAAAATGATCAGTATTTAGTACATAATTCATAATTGTCCGAATCATACCTTTGGCTTCTCTCACCCACCTGCATCAGGTGAGTAAACTCCACAAGGGACCAAAGTGGCTTTAAGGCGTCCTAGATACATCCTTATGTAATGACTAGAATTGTCAATTAACTAGTGTTAATGCTTCAAAAAAGAACTCTAATTAAAAATTATTTCTAATGAAAAATCTTTGTGTATTATCAATACATCAGGGACACGGATTTGCTGATTGAAGTCAATGGAATGGCTGTGAAGCTGAATCTGAGATGGACTGATATTTATCACTTCAGCTCTCATGAATAGGAATTGTCTAAGGTGCAGAGGCAAGAAGAGGTTATCACAGTGTCCCTACTCTCCATCTATCTGAATAAAGTTGTCCTTGCAAAGATGCTAGTCACAAGCTCCAAATGTCAGCTTCAAATTCCCACCCTAAGGGTATTCCAATACGACTGTAACTTCTTTCTCCCCTCCCTCCACCTCAGACTTCCAGTTGTGGACAGACAGATTTGTTTGCCCTTCCCATACATACAGCTTGCTTCAGTATTTATACGTCTTTGCTTGGGTTTTCTGTTAATGCTTTTGCCTCTCCTCTTTGTAATCTTTGGCTATCAAATTCCATCAAGTCTAATTTCAAAATTCGCTTCCTCCAAGATTTCTGATTGTTTCCTTACCCCTTATTCAGTTTGTACTAAAGGAAATCTTAACTTACAAAAGGGCTGTGTTCCAAAACTTTTTTTAAGGTAACTGATTTACTGTCTTGTAAGTATGTTATAAATGGTGGTTTGATTCCCAGATAAGCCTCTAAAAGTCAATTTCTTGTAGCTGAAATATTACACCATAGCAAAAAGAAAAGAATGTCATTATGAATCACAGAACTGTTTCAATACTGGTTCTTAAAAAGAACAAGAAAGCAACAAAATTGGTGTGAGAAATAGTGTTCCTTTTTTCTCAAGTGTAGACTATTCTTTTTTTAAGAATAGGGATTATTGAGAAACATCGGTTTAATCAGAAAGAGATGGTGGGTGGAGAATTTTTCAGAGACTATAACATGACTTTACAGAGCTTTTGTTGTTACCAGATGTTGATGATTATTATTTCTAATTTCACATCAAAATTCATGGTTTTTCCCTTTCCTTCATACAAATGCATCAATCACTAGCTTTACTTTTAGGCTTTACAGCCATCAACTGAGGGATAGTGATTTACAATGTAATAAAAGGAGAAACAAAGAATGGAAAGAAAAAAAGAAAGGGGCTGGGTGCAGTGGCTCACACCTGCAATCTCAGCACTTTGGGAAGCTGAGGTGGGTGGATCACTTGAGCTCAGAGGTTGGAGACCAGCCTGGGCAACATAATGAAACCCCATCTCGATCAAAATATACAAAAATTAGCTGGGCATGGTGGCGTGCACCTATAGTCCCAGCTACTGAGGAGGCTGAGGCAGGAGACTTGCTTGAACCCGGGAGGCAGAGGTTGCAGTGAGCCAAGATCATGCCACTGCACTCCAGCCTGGGTGACAGACAGAGACTCTGTCTCAATGAAAAAAAAAAAAGAAGAAGAAAGGAAAGTGTTTCAAATAAGGTGATGACGTGCTTTGGAGGAAGGAAAATTCTATATGTGGAAATAATGTAGCTGGGGGATCGTAGACGGCAGAAGGAGAGAGGCAGCATAGCAGGTGCGTAGCCCTGGAAGGGGAAAGCCACTAGCCCCACATCTTCCCTGGGCTAGGCACTGGGACTGCCAGGCTTAGCACAGGCCTTGTGTACAGCTCTCGACACAAAGAACTGAAGGATGTGCAAGCCAGGGGAGGGAAAGTAAGTGGTTTTAAACTTTGAAGTTGAACATTATGAAATACCATTTTTGTAGGTCCAAACCAGTCAAATATGGCAACTGCATATAGTTGGACCTAGTATTATTTGGTAAGTGTCCATCTAGGTTTTCTATGAACATATATCAGTTTCTGAACTTAATCATAGGCTTTTTAGGAGCTAAGAACCATATCACCTGCTGTCTCTATAACCTGTACTCTGTGGGTATAATTTTTTTTTTTTTTTTCCAGTCAGGACTGATATAAAACAAGTTTTTTCTTGTGTCACCGGCTTAGGCTTCCAGTACAGAGAGTGAGTTGAGTCACTAAACCACAAAGCATTCTGTCCCAAGAAAATATTTATTTTGTTTAACAGGATTTTAAATTAGGGAGTGTTATCAGGTAGAATGAGGACTCCCGAATCAACAATCTCTGCACACAGGAGATTTTTATTTCTGCAGTCACGACAAAGGTAGAAGCTTTCACTTTGTGAAAACTGGGCACAATCTAACAGAAAGAACTACTGAATCCATATTCATCAGTTTAAAATATCTTCATATTGTCTTTGTACCAAATTTTAAAAAATATTAATAAATCAAAAAGGAGACAAACTTGTTTTTTATAAACTGGATAATGGTAGCATGTATAAAAATGCTTCTAAAAATGAGACATTCATAAAATTAAAAAGGAGATAAATAACTTTTATTCAATTTTTTTATTTCACACATTGTTTAAAATGAAAGAAAAAAGGCTATTGGTATTTTTCCCAGCTTTGACAATTGCTTTTTACTGAAAAAGGTCAAAATGTTTTATTAGCAAAATTAAGTTCCCAATCTGTCATTCCTTCTTTTCTTTAAAAGAAGAACATCTTAGGTTGTCCTCATATGGGAAATATCACAGTATTTCTCTTTTTTTTTTTTTTTTTTCTTCATTTTTAGTAAGTTGATACCAGCTCTCATCATGTTGCCCAGGCTAGTTTCAAACTCCTGGGCTCAGGGGATCCTCCCGCCTCAGCTTCCCAGAATGTTGGGATTACAGGCATGAGCCACTACGCCTGGCCATATTTGTCTCTTGTTACCAAATTTAACAGTTAAAACTTATGTCACTAAACTTTAAACATGAGAAAATCACATAACTGCAATTACTATTAATTTATATATTTTTGAAAACTGAAAAGATTTGACATCAAACCATGACCTGAATCATTCCAATGGATCATTCATTTTGTCCTTTTGCTTTCCTGTCAATGGTTTATCTGTTTTACTGATAGAAAAGGAAGATATTGATCAATCTAAGAAATACCATACAAAAACCTCAATTCTCTGCTTAAAATGTAAGCAAGGTATGGGAAGGCAAAACACACATGGATTTACTATTTATGTGTTTATAGAAGAAGCCACACACTGACACAGGGAAGGCCACGTGACAGCGGAGGCAGAGACTGGAGTGAAGCAGTGGCAAGCCAGTGAGAACACCAAAGATTGCTGGCAACCACTGGAAGCTAAGATGAGCAAGGAGGGATCCTGTCCTAGAGCCTTGAGAAGAAGCATGGTCCTGCTGACACCTTGATTTTGGACTTCCGGCCCCCAGATTGAGAAAGAAAAAACTATTGTTTTAAGTGACTGTGTTTATGGCAACCCCAGGAAACTAATATACTGTGCTACCCCAACGTGAATATGCATTTTAAAAGATGACTTCAGGAGAGGCAATGTTTAACACAGAGATGAAATAACAGGTATTTCTGGCCTCAGTAATAACTCACAGGAAGAGATCTTCTTAGGGACCTTGGCCTTCAGAGTAGTTTTTAAATAAAGTTTGGCATATGCCAGTCTCTTCCAGGTGCAGGCTGGGCTGTGTCTGAGTAAAGCACTCTACTAAGCCCCCGGAGGGAAGAAAGATAAATAAAAAGATTTACATGCCCCTTGTCATTCAGGCACTCCAAAGACACCCAAAGTCCCAAGATCAAAAAGTGCTGTCTCAAAAAATAAGAAACCTTGAAATAAAATCAAGGCGTACTGAGAGAGAATCTCTGAGCTAAAGAGAACAGTGTATCTCTGTATCATCCATTCCATTAAATCCCAGCCAAGTTACACCATATCAAAGATAATTCCTGGTGGCTAAAGAATTAAATGCAGAAACATCAAATCATAAAGATTAGAAACATATATGGCATATTAGAGGGGAAGGAAAACAACTTCCTAAGATTAAAAGCAATGAGAGAAATAAAAAAGAAAGGCTAGGTACAGTAGCTTATGTCTGTAATCCTAGGACTTTGGAAGTCCAAAGCAGGAGGATCACTTGGGTCCAAGAGTTCAACACTGGCCTGAGCAACGTAGCAACACTCTGTTTCTACAAAACAAACAAAAACCAGCTGAGTGTCGTGGTGCTTGCCAGTAGTCCTAGCTACTCAAGGGTCTGGGGCAGAAGGATTGCTTGAGCTCAGGAATTTGAGGTTACAGTGAGTGAACATTATATCACTGCATTCCAGCAGCCTGGGTAACAGAGTGAGACTCTATCTAAAAAAAAACTTTAGTATGTTTCTTAAAAAAACAACAAAAATATTTGTAGTTTTACTATGCAAAAATAAAAATTTCCATACATTAAAAAAATTGAAGGCTGTAACAAGCCAAGGAAATACTTTCAACAAATATACTTGATGATTAATTAAGAAACATACTAAAGAAACTATGTAAATATATAAGAAAAATATTAGCATACCCAATGAGATGAACAAGGGAAATGAAAAAAATAAAGCATTTGAAGAAATAAAGGTTAATAAAAATATTTTTCCAATCTCACTATATGCAAATTAAAGTAACAATAAGATACAATTTTATTTGTTTTGTTTTCAGAGAAGGGGATCTCTGTTGCCCAGGCTCGAGTGCAGTCTTTATTCACAGCTGCAATCATAGTGCACTGCAGTCTCAAAGTCCTTGCGCCTCAAGTGATCCTCCTGCCTCAGCCTCCTAAGTAGTTGGGACTACAATTGTGCACCACTATATCCAGCTCGGGATACAATTTTAAAATTGATAATGTTCAATGGTTTAACATACAACTGGAGGGGGCTGTTATATTAATTGCTACAGTCTTGTAGTAAGCAATTTATTCATTCTTATCAAGAGACTTAAAATGCTACTATACCTACCTCTTATAAGTACTTTTAGGAAATGATTTGTAGAAAATAATTTTCAAAACATTCAAAAATCTATTTACAATGATGCTTATGGTATATTATTTATTATAAAAAATTTGCAAGCAACTCAACCCATTCAGGTGATGACTAGGTATATTATTACATATCCATATTACGGAATGCCATTTATCCTTTAAGTCATAGGGCAAAGCTTGTGATTTAATTGGTAAATAGAAAAGTAGAATAAGAAATTGCATGTCAACTATGTTACATATCTAAGAGCATGCTGAAAAGAAATACACTAAAATCTTTTTTTTTTTTTTTTTTTTTTTTTTTTTTTTTTTTTTTTTTTTTTTTGAGACGGAGTTTCGCTCTTGTTACCCAGGCTGGAGTGCAATGGCGCGATCTCGGCTCACCGCAACCTCCACCTCCTGGGTTCAGGCAATTCTCCTGCCTCAGCCTCCTGAGTAGCTGGGATTACAGGCACGCGCCACCATGCCCAGCTGATTTTTTGTATTTTTAGTAGAGACGGGGTTTCACCATGTTGACCAGGATGGTCTCGATCTCTTGACCTCGTGATCCACCCGCCTCGGCCTCCCAAAGTGCTGGGATTACAGGCTTAAGCCACCGCGCCCGGCCAAAATACACTAAAATCTTAACAGAAATTGTCTCTGGCTGGTTGAATCATGAGTGATTTCAATTCTTTCTGAATTTTCCAAAATTGACATTCATTCTAATAAGAAAAATATTTAATAAACATGTTTTAAAACTCCCAATAGGTTCCTCAGGGAAATTTAAATAAGGATTTTGAGTGGCAGTGATAGAAAGTAAAACTCTGATGATGGAACAGACCTTTGTACATAATTTAATAGAATATTAACGCATAGATTTTGCCTGCCAGTCTTCATTCCTTTTTCCCAATTTTTTAGGCCTAGAATTCCCAATCTAGACCTTGGAATAATAACCCAGATTATTGTCGATTATTTCATCAGAGTCACAGATTTTTTTCCTGGGTGGCTTCCAAGACACCATTTGTTTTTAAAATTTTCAAGGGCCGGGCGTGGTGGCTCACACTTATAGTCCTAGCAAAGTGCTTAAAGGCAGGAATTAGAGACCAGCCTGGTCAACCTGGTGAAACCCCGTCTCTACGAAAAATACAAAAATTAGCTGGGCATGGTGGCAGGTGCCTATAATCCCAACTACTTGAGAGGCTGAGGCAGGGGAATCACTTGAACTCCGGGAGTGGAGGTTGCAGCAAGCCAAGATCGCGCCACTGTACTCCAGCCTGAGTGACAGGACGAGACTTCTTCTCAAAAAAAAAAAAAAAAAAAAATTAACTAAATTTGCAAGGAAAACAATACTGCAGAGAAATTCACCCTGTATAATGCAGTCAACATCTGTTTTGACATTTATCAGAGAATTAAAAAGCAATTATTACAAATGATTATAATGTAATTTTGTAGGTTGGGGACAGTGACTCATATCTGTAATTCCAGAACTTTGGGAGGCCAAGGCAGGAGCTTTGCTTCAGCCTAGGAATTCAACACCAACCTGGGCAACACAGTCATGCTCTATTGCTACAAAAATTTAAAACATTAGCCGGGTGTGGTGACCCCTGTAGTCCTGGCTACTTGGGAGGCTGAGGTGGGAGGAGGATGGCTTGAGCTGAGGAGTTTGAGGCTGTAGTAAGTTATGATCACACCAGCCTGGGTGACAGAGGGAGATCCTGTACCTAAAAAAAAAAAAAAAAAAAAAAAAAAAAACTTTGTAGTGCTGGCAGCTAGACTGAGGTGGGTGGACAGGAGGACACAGAAATTAACAGGAGAATGGCTTGGCTTGGCTTTGTTTCCTGTTGTGCATAATTTCAAAATCATTTATTCTACCTAAACAGGGGACAGGGAACAAATAATGAAGGGGTACCCTGATTCCATTCATTGCTGCATTTTTCAGTGATCCGCATCTTTTCATTTACCCTACAGCTTCTTTTTGTTATCCATACACATTTTTGTATCCATACACATCTGGTATGTTATCCATACACATTTTACAGGACAAATAAATCCATAAACTGAAACTGGTAGAGATTTATGAGGAAATCCTTCCCCTTGCAAGCTGGCCCAGGATAAAATCTTCTTATTTGTTATTCTCTAGTTTTTATTTTACACTGGGGTCAGCACACTATGGCCTGCAGGCCAACACCAGCACACTACCTGTTTTTGTAAATAGAGGTTTTTTTTTTTTTTTTGAGACAGAGTCTCGCACTGTCACCCAGGCTGTAGTGCAGTGACGCAATCTCCGCCTCCTGGGTTCAAGCAGTTCTCCTGCCTCAGCCTCCCAAGTAGATGGGACTACAGGTATGTGCCGCCACGCCCAGCTATTTTTTTTTTTTTTTTAGTAGAGATGGGGTTTCACCATGTTGGCCCAGATGCTCTTGATCTCCTGACCCTGTGATCCACCCACCTCTGCCTCCCAAAGTGCTGGGATTACAGGCGTGAGCCAGCGCGCCCAGCCGTAAATAGAGTTTTATTGGAAGAGCCACACAGTGACTGTAATGCAGCCGTTTCCATGGCTGCTTTAGTGCTACAATGGGAGGCAGTTGAGCAGTTGCAATACAGACTGTGTGGCTGACAGCACCTAAAATACTTACTACCTAGCCCTTTAAAGTTTTCTAATCCCTGTTTTAGGAATCTAGAGGCTTGCTTGACACAGTGTCTTCTTTATGCACTTTTTAACCTTCATTGAAGAGGAATAAGCACTCCTAAAACTCTAATCAGTATTATCAGATAATTATATTACGACACAAGCTCAAGTTTATCCAATCCCAGATAAACTTAAAAACAGGAAAATTTGCCACATTCTTAAATGCAATTCAAAATCTGAATAATTCTGAAATTTACTTAATTTTCTTGACTACTGTGTAGCTGTCCTCCAAAACGTCCCACATGATCCTCACCTCCTGGTGTTTATACCTGTATATAGTTTTCTCTTACACAGAAGTGGTGATACCTCACTTCTAAGACTAGGTAATGACAGTGTGCCCCTCTTCCCTCTCCCTCTTTCACCTTCAGATGACTACAGCCCTCACTGACAGCTTGATGACAACCTAAGAGAGAACCTGAGCTGCAACCAACCAGCTAAGCTGCTCCTAAATTCCTGACCTGCCCAAACTGAGAGAATAATAAATGTTTGTTGTTTTAATACACTAAATTTTGGGGTAATTCGTTACATGACAATAGATAATTGATGTCTTTGCCTCTGCCACTACTACAGCAGGTGTGTGTGTGCGTGTATGTATGTGTGTGTCCTAGTTTCTAGCGATTAAAAGCAAACAAAAACTGTTGGACACAATCCTTTCCTTCAAATGGACTGTAAATTAGATCTAGCCCAGGTCTCAAGCCCAGAAATAGCATGAACTTCACACCAACTGGAGACTTTCCACTATACTATAACAATTATAATATCAGCCATTAAAGCAGGTCTCAACGACTCCACTCTACTGCAATAGTGACACCAGTCAAATAATTAAATCCCAAGTAATACGGCGTACTGGAATCAACACAATATTTACCCCAAGAGGACTGATAACCCACAAGAACATACTGACAACCCCAATCCCAAAGTACAGGGAAACCAGAGCTCAAACATCTCAGGCTTCCAAATAGCTCCCAGTCTCCTTTCTTCTCCACTTTGACCTGAAGAGGTGCACAGTATGAAGAATGTCTTATATTTGTGTAGTGCTTTATAATTTGAAAAGCAGTGCTTTCATGTATATTATCTCTTTGTCTTCACAGCAACCCTGCCTTGCTGGTTTAAAATAAGAGTCATTTTATTTTTTGTAAAAATAAAGAGAGAGCAATAATATTAGTGTAAGAATAGAAAATAGATTCTGGTTATTTCTGTGAAGTATTACGATGGTTTACAAAAAAATGTGTAACCCCAGGAGTTTAATGGAGGGGCCTCAAAGGCCGAATCAGGGGTCAATGGGGACAGGCTGAGGTGTACATGGTGGGCCTCACTGCCAACAGTCTACCAGAGAACTCCATTTTTTGGTACCTGTTTAGCATGGCCAGGTACACTCACCAGCATAACTCCTACGTCTGGGTTAGAGGTTTGCACCCTTGACTCTCAATTGTTCAAACCCTCCAATAACCTAATGATTTCCCTTAGAACATAGTTAACTCCCTGGAGGGTAGGTACTGGGTCATCTTTCATCTTTGTACTTATAACAGCTTGTAGGACAATGAATTCATATAGAAGGCCCTCAACAGATGTCTGAGAAGGGAAAGAAGGGAGGAAATGAGGAAGGGGGTGAAGAGCAGGTTTGAAGTACAATATAGTTTTCTTCAAACTACATAATCTATTGTATTACAAAGCATTTCAAACAAAGTTGTATAATTTCTCTTGATGGACCTCCTTCCATTTAAAATTTCTGAAGTGAGCAAAGTCATGCAGAAAACGTTAATGAAAGTACAAAGTAGGTTGGAAAAACTCCTCTTTGCATTAACAGTGATTCATCTCCCAAGGAATCTAGGTTATCAGGTACAATTAAGAGACTTGTTATTTGAATATTTCACTCTCAAACAGCTTCAAGAGACAAAACACATTTAGAAGACAGCAATGATTTTGCCAGGCTAGAATTAATATTCTGGTCATTAAGAACATAATCGGTATTTAGAGCAACGTTTTCATTAAAACAGGGCCCTACCCACAAGCATTTATAATCTAATTGATGCCTAAGTAAACAATGTAAAGAAGCCCCTCCATGTCAGCATAGTCTTGTGGGTGGCAAATTCATCACGTCATTTGCACCTGATGATGATACCTGGTTCCATGAAGCCAGAGTGGGCCCATACCAGATCTTGGCCTTGACAGAATTCCCAGAGAGCCAGCTGGCCCTCTGTAGGGTGGGTGCTGGAAGGTACAGAAACATTCCAAAAGGGCCCCTTTCTTACTTCTGCAGGCAAGTCTCATGACAAATGACTTAGGTGTTCAATAACAAAAATACAGCACATTACAAAAAGTGCGGCCATTTCTTCGTGCCTCTTCCCCTCTCATAGGGTAGTCTGTCCACCTACAGGCAGAATAATTCAGTCAGTAAGACAGAACCCAGGGACTTTTATTCAGGTTGGTATATTTGTTTAACTGGAACAAGCAATGTATTTGCTTATCTAGGTTTATAATCTCATCTTTTTTTTTTTTTCTTTTTTCCAACTTTTATTTTAGAATCAGGGGGACTTATGCAGGCCTGTCCCAAAGATATATTGTGTGATGCTGAATAATATACTTATTTTAGAGTATATCTCAGACATGGTTCTCAAGATGGTTTAGAATCTAAATGCTTTAGTTTAAAAAGACTGTGTGAAGAAAGAATCTGCACTCAATGAAAGATTAAAGAATGTATTTATGTCATACTTAAGCAAGTTGTTGACTATTTTGATAGAGGTTTATTCCAAAGCTGGATTTAGGAGACCATATGGCAGAAGACTAGATGAATTCATTTTCAGGAGCCTGTGGTAACTTGTCTCCAGAGACAGTCCCTACACTGGGTGTGGTGGCTCACATCTGTAATCCCAGCAATTTGGGAGGCCGAGGCAGGTGGATTACTCGAGGTCAGGAGTTTGAGACCAGCCTGGCTGATGTGAAATTCCATCTCTACTAAACATACAAAAATTAGCCAGGCGTGGTGGTGCATATCTGTAGTCCCAGCAACTCGAGAGTCTGAGGCAGGAGAATCACTTGAACCTGGAAGACGGAGGTTGCAGTGAGCCAAGATCACACCACTGCACTGCAGCCTGGGTGACAGAGCGAGGCTCCATCTCAAAACAAAAGCAAAGATAAAGACAGCCCTGACAATTGCCCCATTTCTGTACCGCATGCAGCTCCTCATTTCGAAGCATAGTTATTTTCCTCTCCTGAGCTGCATGTAAGAGGTGCAGCTACCCCACTGCAGAGGCCCCACATGAGATGATATGGGAAGAAACTTCAAACCCAACAGATAACAAAAACTGAGGCCCCACACAAGTGACCCCGGTGGAGTGACTCAGCCAGCTCCCCCTATTCAAGCCACCCTAAATGATGCATCAGGCATTTGACTGAAGGAGCCATGTTACATATTCCCACCTCAGAAAGTCCCGGATGCACAGAATCATTACAAACAATAAAGAATCATTACTTTAATTCACCAAATTTGGGGGTAGATGTTATCCAGCAATAGATAACCAAAGCAGGCTAAGGCCACATAGCTTTATGCTAAACGCCTTTTTCTTTTTGAGACAGGGTCTTGCTCTGTTGTCCAGGCTGGAGTGTAGTGGCACCACCATTGCTCACTGCAGCAATCCTCCCACCTCAGTCTCCCAAGTAGCTGGGATCACAGGTGTGAGCCACCACACCCAGCTAAGTTTTAAATTTTTCTGTAGAGATGGTGTTCTTGCTATGCTCTCCAGACTGGTTTCAAATTCCTGGACTCAAGTGATCCTCCTGCCTTGGCCTCCCAAAGTGCTGGGATGACAGGCATGAGCCACCATGCTCAGCCTAAAATCCATTTTTAATAAAAATATTACACTGGGTCATTTCTTATGAAAAGCATCCATAGAAAATCCAGTTGTTCAAAGTCTTTATTAGAAGGAAACTGAAATCCAAATATATTTTAGAAATGATGGATTCAAAGAGGATTTAAAAAATAAATATGTAATATATTTCTGAATTGATCTTTTACTCTTTTAAATGAACAGGGCAGTAGGAGAGGGCAAATGAAGAATCAACTCAATAGTACTAAGCACCTTGACAATTCTAGTTTAATAGTAATAACTACCTTTTATCCAGTGACTGCTGTAGCCCCAGTGCTGTGCTAAGTATGTACATTACATCTGTTACCTCATTTAATACTTACAACAAAGCTGTGAGATAGGTGTTATTACTGGCATTTTATGCAGAGGAGGAAACTGAGGCTAAAAGAGGTTAAGTAACAGCCCTATAGTCACACAGGAAGTTGTGGAGCTGGGATCTGAACCTGACCAGCATTTAACTATTTACTGTGCTATACGGCCTCCACCTTTTTTTTTTTTTTTTTTTTTTTAAAGGCTAGTCAAGTGAAGCAGTGGGAGTGGAGAAGGAACAAAGAAATCTGTAACTGGTTGTGATCAGTTAGTTGTAAACACCACTGGACTCGGACCAGCCAGCCTCCACCTTTCATAATAAAATGGTTACTTTATTTGGTTACTTTCATGCTCAGAGAAGAGTATATCCCATAGCAATATTAGCTAAAAATAAAAGCCATATTTGGTCTAGAGTAAGTGACTTAAAGTATTTTGTATGCAATTTGGCATCCTTTTGCATTTAAACTATGGTGTTTGGCCAGTCTCATCTCATGCCACATAGTTCCTCTAAGCAAAATATATATATATAAAACTCTCTTTCTATAGAGGGATATAGGAGAAATTCTCATATGCAGCATGGACATGTGTCCTTTTCTTAATTTATTTCACAGTCCCTAAGAGAGTATTTTTCAAATAAGAGGGAGAACTGAGGTACAACACCTTATTCCCAGATCAACACCCCCCTCCACTCAAGTACATGTCATCCTTTCATTATTCAGAGAGGGCATAACCCTGATTAGCAAGGCTGTAAATGGCAATATATTCCACATAGAGATGGAAAATAGAAGGAAATGAAAGGAAAATCATCTTGCCAAAAGGCAAAATTTTCAGGTCATCAACTCTGCCAGCCTTACAGATTAGTTTTATCCATTTTAAATAGTCTAAAACACTGTAAAAATCTCCATAAAAAGAAGTTGTTCTAATACCAAGTGAAAAGCTAGCTTGGGTTGTTTCAAGAACCTCAACGAGCAACTTGCATTCACAAAAGATCAAGGGAAAAGATACTCTGGTTTATCTGATAAAAAGTTGGAGAAGAAGCCTCAACTGAGAACACCTGATCTGTTACTGCCACAAAGCTCCTTTACAGCCTCTTAGCTGTACCAAATTATGCTAGAATTTGGGGTGATGCTTTGATGCACAGAAAGGACAATGAACTGAAGGACTGAAACACTTGCCTTATGCCAAACATTTTGTGTCCCTAATGGAAAAGAAGAATCTGATCTGGTATCAGAAGACCTTACATAAATGCCATCTCTGCCACGTCTAACTGTGTCACCTTGGGCAAGACACTTTATCTCTGTGACTTGAAGATTCTTTACCTATAGAATAAGGATGACCATATGACATGCCACAGGGTTGTTAGAGGATTTAAATGAGATAGTACATGTGATTGCATTTTGTCCACTGCTAACCTTATTACATATTTTTTGTAAGAGTCCCAGAAACATTTTACTATGTAGCGCATAAGTATACTGCCTTCAACTTTCCAAAGAAAATATAGCAGATCTGAAAGTCTAAACAAATCAATTTTTAAAAAAAGTAAAATATACCAGATATTATGATTCATATTATTTTTTTCAAACGGAGTCTCAGTCTGTCTCCCAGGCTGGAGCGCAATGGTGTGATATTGGCTCACTGCAACCTCCGCCTCCCAGGTTCAAGTGATTCTCCTGCCTCAGCCTCCCGAGTAGCTGGGATTACAGGCGCATGCCACCATGTCCAGTTAATTTTTGTATTTTTAGTAGAGATGGGGGTGTCACCACGTTGGTCAGGCTAGTCTCGAACTCCTGACTCGTGATCTGCCCGCCTCAGCCTCCTAAAGTGCTGGGATTACAGACATGAGCCACTGTGGTCGGCCTCATCATATTGATTGTTTACAATCATAAAAAGGTGAGAAGAGTGGAGATATTTAATTTTCAGTGCCTGACCAATTTCTAATATTCAAGAGTTAGGTTTTGGACCTGTTATCTAATATGTTACAAAAGCATTAGACATTCAAGTTGAGAGGCTGGGAAGGCTGTTGGATACATGCGTTTGGGATGCAGAGAGTTGGATATTAGAGAGATAAATGTGGTGTCAGAATTATACAGATGATTTAAAGCTGCGAGCCTAAATAGCTCACCTAGAAAGCAAACGCAGAGAGAAAGGAGCTCCAAGAACTGAGCCCTGAGGCACTTTCACATTTCAAAGTTGGGAAGAGGAGGAATAACCAGCAGAAGAGTCAAAAAGAGATTCCATGAAGATAGGAGGAAAATGAGAAGGGGCTAGTGTCACAGGACATCAGTGAAAAAAGGAATCCTGGAGGCGTTGCAAGATGCTGCTGATAATTTGAGTACATGAGGTCTAAGAATTCATTACTGAATTTGGCAGCATGGAAGTAAATGACAGCCCCTAAACCTGATGTTTGCTTCCACGTGGAAGGAATTCATTTAGGCGACTCTTCTCACTCTTCCTCTGTGGAGACAGTGACTTCTCTGGTTGAAAAACCTGGGTAGAATTAACAAGCATGCCTGGTGCATTCCTCCTCCTCTTAGGAGCCAGCTGCATGCAGGGAACAGGCATTCTTCTCTGCTTCTCCAGGGGCAGACTCTGCCCACGGGGGACACCTGAGTTTTCCTAATCTGTCTGGAACCCAGGCAAGAAAATGGTATTCTGATATTGAATGTGGGTTTGGAAAAAAAAAGCCCACGGTATTATTAATTAGGCATCCCTTTGATGCCTCAAGATCCTCATAGACTGTTTCAGGTGAGCCCAATTGGAGTGGGTTCCAATCAGAAAGGGAAAGAACGTAGGATAAGAGGAAATGAAAATAGAAAGTATAAACACTCTTTTGTCGGTTTTTTTCTGTAAAGAGGATCAGATAAATGAGTGGCTGTGGGGTCTAGGAAAGCGTGTTTGTGTGTTTAAGATAGATAATATTACAGAGCATCTGTACATTGATAGGAACGACCAGTAGAGACCGGAAGAATAATGACGTGGGAAGGAGGGAACTTTGAGTAGGAAAGAGGGGATGGGGTCAGGAGCTGCCTGTCCCACCTCCGACACACTCCCTGTTACCTTGTCATTATCAGCAGTTTCACGACCTCCAAAACCTCAATTTGTCCTACTCCTTGACTTTACTTTCTATAGTTGCAATGAATTCCCTTCAGGGTTTTTGGTCCATTATCATCATGCCTTTGCATACGACCTCAGCTCCCTCACCCCTAACTTATTATAGTCATCTGGGAAAACTCCAATACTGATATAGGCAGTTTGTCTCAAATTCTTTCAAAAAAAAAAAAAAGAGGAGGCAGGTAATCGGCTTTCTGGGTAGCCTCCTTCTGGGGCTGGTCCTTCAGGCCAAATGCGGTAGGGAGGGAGGACAAGGAAAATGTTCATGTGAGTAAAATGGCCTTGTGTCATCATTAGGTTTTTATTGAAATATACATTGTTAATAATGTTTGTATTTTTGTCTGAAAGCTTAGGAAAAGCCAGTTGACTGATTAATTATCCTTCAAACACGGTGACAAATAGAAGAAAAAATACATTTGATTGTGTTTTGTTCCATGAGTTCCCGAGAATCAAAGGTGCAAGGATGTGTCCTCTACTTGGATACTGAAATCACTACCAGCAGTGCTGGAAGGAGAGAGGGTGGCTCAGGTGTTACTCCTCCTTGAATGAGGGGGCGCACTCAGGAGGACTAGAGTGTGGCAAGGATGGCATGTACCCAGAAGGGGCTGAGGAGGCAGGCAGAACAAGAGTCTGGAAAGAGCCAGGAGGAGCAAGGAAAATAGCTCCTCCTCCACTGGGTGAGAGGTAGAGCTGAGAAAGCAAAGCCAGCCAATGCTGGTGCTGGCAAGGGAGGCAAGAAAGGTAACATCCTCAGGCAGGTCCAGGATTTGCTCAGAGAAAGGAGGCACCTCAGAGAGTCTGGGGGATTTTCCTGATGATGCACCCCAAGTGTTCCAGAGGACACAGTGGAAGGACTTAGGGGTGGGGCAGAGGTGAGGAGTCTCCAGAAACTATAGGGTGAAGATGCCAGTGACAAGGAGTAACCAGAAAGGCTGGATTTCCGTGGCGATGGGCAGATAGGACTGGTAGTGTTAGCCCTTATGATCTTTCAAGAGGAGGTGGGTAGGCCAGGTGCAGTGGCTCATGCCTGTAATCCCAGCACTTTGGAAGACAGAGACGGGTGGATCTCCTGAGGCCAGGAGTTTGAGACCAACCAGCCTGGCCAATGTGGTGAAACCCCATCTCTACTAAAAATATAAAAATTCGCAGGCATAATGGTTGGGTGTCTGTAATCTCAGCTACTCAGGAAGCTGAGGCAGGAGAATCACTTGAACCCAGGAGGCGAAGGTTGCAGTGAGCTGAGATCATCCCATTTCACTCCAGCCTGGGCAACAAGAGCAAAAATTGTCTCAAAAAAAAAAGAGGAGGTAGGTAATCAGTTCTCCCTGTAGCCTCCTTCTGGGGCTGATTCTCCAGGTCATATGAAATAGGAAGGGCGGACAGGTAAAATGCTGATGTGAGTAAATGGTCTTGTGTCAGCATTAGGTTTTTATTGAAATATATATTGTTAATGATGTTTGTATTTTTGTTTGAAAGCTTTGGAAAAGCCAATTGATTGACTAATTATCCTTCAAAGAAGGTGCCAAATAGGAGAAAAAGTATATTTTGTTGTCTTTTGTACTATGAGTTCCTAGAAAAGTAGTTTGGGTATGAAATTTTATAAACCAAACATTTTTTATGGCTTGCTAGTTAAAAGAAGTTAAATTGCTTCGAAAAGTGGAGACCCTTTGTAATGCAAACAACCCTTTGCTTTGTTTCTAATATTTTGCCTTTTGTGTATTAGGTTATCTTAAATCATGAGAGAGAGAGAAGGAAGACAAGGAGGGAGAGGCTGGGCACAGTGGCTCACACCTGTAATCCAGCACTTTGGGAGGCCAAGGTAAGCAGATTACTTGAGCCCAGGAGTTTGAGACCTGCCTGGGCAACATGGCAAAACCCCATCTCTAAGAAAAATACAAAAATTAGCGAGGCACGGTGATGTGGGCCTGTAGTTCCAGCTACTGGGGGCTGAACCAGGAGGATCACTTGAACCCAGGTGATTGAGGCTACAGTGAACCATGATCGCACCATTGCACTCCAGCCTTGGTGACAGAGTGAGACCTTCTCTCAAAAAAAAAAATTAAAAATTAAAAAAAACTTAAAAAGGGAGGATTAGAGGGCTGGCAATTCATTATTTTCTGTAGATCAAGGGGTCATTCATTAAAAGGTAAGTGCATTCTTTCCATATCACCAAGGAGTAACTACATCAAGATAGCAAATGACCAAATGGTGGTCTGATAACCTCCAAGACTTTGTGGAACTTATCTACAGGAGCAATTCACTTCCAGAGTATTTAAACCACTATCCATCTCCAAAGGCCTTTAAAACGTAGCTACTTTTAACCTACTTTACCATCACAACATCATTTGTAAAATGAAGCTCCTGAAAACGGTGATAATGTGACTCACACTAGTTTGGGGCACCTAATCGTGCTCCTAGGGTGCCTTATTGATAGCATGATCACTTCCTTATGCAGCTGTTTATTCAGTCCCTTTACTTGAAAAGAACCCCTTCAGGGCAGGAAGCACCTTTCAACATCCCCCAAATAAACACTATGGAATGAGTGAGTAAACGAAGCCATGCAACATGAATTGTCCCAAGTCACAGTAGCAGAAGATGAATAAAATATGTGTTTTAAAATTCTTGAATGAATAGGCTGGATGTGGTGGCCCACACCTATGAGCCCAGCACTTCGGGTGGCTGGGGCAGGAGGATTGCTTGAGGCCAGAAGTTCAATATCGGCCTAGACAATATGAGGAAACCCCCTCTCTAAAAAAAAATATACAAAAATTAGCTGGGAGGCCGGGCGCGGTGGCTCAAGCCTGTAATCCCAGCACTTTGGGAGGCCGAGGCGGGTGGATCACGAGGTCAAGAGATCGAGACCATCCTGGTCAACATGGTGAAACCCCGTCTCTACTAAAAATACAAAAAAAAACATTAGCTGGGCATGGTGGTGCGTGCCTGTAATCCCAGCTACTCAGGAGGCTGAGGCAGGAGAATTGCCTGAACCCAGGAGGCGGAGGTTGCGGTGAGCCGAGATGGTGCCATTGCACTCTAGCCTGGGTAACATGAGTGAAACTCCGTCTCAAAAAAAAAAAAAAAAAAAAAAAAATTAGCTGGGCATGGTGGCTCATACCTGTAGGCTCAGCTATCAGGAGGCTGAGGTGGGAGGATCACCTAAGCCTAGGGAAGTTGAGACTGCAGTGAGACATGATGGCGCCACTGCACTCCAGCCTGGACGACAGAGTAAGACCCTCTCTAAAAAATAAAAATAAAAATAAATAAAAAACAAACAAAACCCTATTGGGATTTTGATTAGAAAGGCATTAAACCAGATCCCTGCACTCAAGAATTTACCAACCATCATGTGAAGACTAAGTTCTAACAGGGCTGTGGCCTTAAAGAAAATATGTGTGGATAGACTGCAGGGAATCCAAAAGGGAGTCACCAATTCTGATGAGAAGAGGTCAGAAAAAAACCCACAAACTGACATCAAGGTCCAGAACACTGAAAGAAACCTGAATCTGGGGTTGATATGGTTTGGCTCTGTGTCCCACCCAAATCTCATCTTATAGCTCCCATAATTCCCATGTGCTACGGGAAGGACCTGGTGGGAGATGAGTGAGTCATGGGGGCAGGTCTCTCCCATGCTGTTCTTGTGATAGTGAATGGGTCCCAGGAGATGTGATGGTTTTAAAAACGGAAATTTCCCTGCAGAAGCTCTTTTTTTTTTTTGCCTGCTGCCATCCACGTAAAATGTGACTTGCTCCTCCTTGCCTTCCACCATGATTGGGAGGCCTCCCCAGCAATGTGGAACTGTGAGTTCTCCATTAAACCTCTTTCCTTTGTAAATTGCCCAGTCTCAGGTATGTCTTTATCAGCAGCACAAAAATGGACTGATACAGGGGTGAATGCTAAAAGTGGACAAGGTGAGAGCAGAAAGCTGAAACCACAGGAATGCTGAGATCCTAGCCCATAGATTAACAGGACAAGACTGGGTCACATCTGAGACAGGGTCCAAATGACATTCATGCAAAGCCCTCTGCTTTGGAGGGCCCCATGAAGAGGCCCTACTCGCTAGGCTCGGCTCTAGTGCTCAGCTAAGAGCACTCTGAACCCAATTCCTAAAGAGCATATCCAGGTAGAGACCTCAACCATCTTAAACTCAACATATGTAAACTGCTATGGCTTCCACAACCCCATCTTCCCCACTGCCAAAAATGATTTTACATCAAGTTCTGTTAAGGGCATGACAAAGTAATGCATCACCCAGACTTAAAACCTTGGAACTGCTTTTCACTCTTCTATTCCCGTGTCACTCACATCCAGCCAACTGCTGCCTCACCAGGATTCTCCCTCCATTCTCATGCTTGTATCTGACTCTTGTTTTCCACGGCCTTTGTTGCCTCCTAAATCCAGGATCTTAGACCCTGAGGCTTGAATAATGACAATCATCTCATCTGTTCACCTTCCTTGGCCTCAAGTGCACTGCCCTCCAGCACCCCTGAGTGTGTTGACTGCCTCAGTTTCTCAGAGTGGCATGGCTTCCTATCTCCATTCCAACACAGACCCACACCCTCAGGGAGCTTCCCCACAATCCCAGGAAGCTCAGAGGTCTCTCCCATTTGCACAGCTCCAGGGTTCTTATTCTCCTCGCTGCTCTGTTGCCACATTTCACTCTTAGCCTGACTCCTCTGGTATTTGGCATTATCAGCAATTGAGGCTCTACCCATACGTGGATGTACTAGAAAATAGAAGCTTACCAAAAAAACTCAACCTTTTTTTCTATCTGTCTGTCTATCTATCTATCTATTGGCTAGTCAAGTAAAGTAGTAGGAATGGAGAAGGAACAAGAAAATCTGTAACTGGTTGTGATCAATTAGTTATAAGCACCACTGCCCTCAGACCAGCCAGACACAACCATTTTGACAGAAATTTTTGCCAAAGGGATTATGTGCTTCTTTGCCCTCAGAGTACGTTGAATGTACTTCATCTTTCCTTCTGTGAAGACAGATAGAATCTCAGGACCCCAAACTCACTATGCCAAAGGAAAGTTAAGCTTGGGAACAGAGTCATGCAAAACGTGCTTTCCTTTTGTTCCCAAACAGACAGCTGTAACTTCACAACCTCCTGTCATGGCTTCATTCCCTCTACTCCCTTTTTGCACATGTTTATCTTATGTAAAATGCAGATTTACTGGGCACAAGACAATGCTTAATTACTTTTTCCTCCATTCCTTTTTACATGTCAAATGTAGATCTACTGAGCCTAATCAGAGCCTGCAAGAATGTACCCATCTGCCTTATGATCCTCTCTTTTTTTTCCTACAGATTGCTCTTTCCCCTTTAAATACTGAAGTTCCCAAAGCCCCCTTTAGAAAAAGCACAGGTCACCAATGCTCTTGCACGCTTATATTTTTCCCTGGGTGTGTCTTCAACCTTGGCTAAATAAACTTGTATTCGTTTTGAGACCTGCCTCAGTCACTTTTTGGTTTATACTTCAATACTTGGAATGATATCAAAATGTGCAAAATGACTACATTGCACAGTCAGAGCCAACGGGGAGGACTTCTGAAGGGCTCATTCCTTGCTGTAAGTTGATGTTAAAGGTTTCTCATCTGCTAGATTTAGGAAGAACCACAGAATAAATCATAGAGCTAAGTTTATTAGATCAGTGACTTTATAGATACACAATTTGAAATCACTATCATCTGGCCTACGGACAGCTTCAGCTTTCTATGCACAAAGGAATAGAGACTTCAAAACAGCTATATTTGCCTGCTCAGATGATTTTTTTTCCTGCCTCAAGATTCTTGATTGTAAGTCAGAGTGGAGCTTGCTGGAGTCTATCTTTTAAGTGAGTGGCATAACAGAACATTTCTGTATTTAACTTCTCTGGTATGACCCCCTAATCACTTTAAAACTTGGAAGGAGGCCAGGCGAGGTGGCTCACACCTGTAATCCCAGTACTTTGGAAGGCCTAGTTTTGAGGATCACTTGAGCCCAAGAGTTTGAGACCAGCCTAGGCAACATAGTGAGACCCCATCTCTACAAAAATATGTTAAGAATTCACCTGGCACAGTGATGTGTGCCTATAATCCCAGCTAATCAGGGGGCTGTTGTAGGAAGACTGCTTGAGCCCAGGAGGTTGAGGGTGCAGTGAGCCATGATGGCACCACTGCACTCTAGCCTGGGTAACAGAGTGAGACCCTGTCTCAAAAACCAACAAACAAAACTTAGAAGTATTAGGTTTCATTATATTTCTTTGTCTTTCTCACGGTGACATGGGAGTTAAAAAGAAATTAGGCAGATAGTAAGGGTAAGGAAGTCCTTGTAAGGTTTCCTTTTAATGAAAAGCAGTCCTCAAATAATTTCTTTTCTTGCAAAAAGCAACCTGTAAAACTGAGCTGTATACATAGATAAGCAAGCTAGAAGCTTGCATAGGTGAAGGCCAGCAGCTGTTCCAGTAGGGAAAGGCTACCTGGGGGCTAGGCATGTTCAACATGGTGGCTCCATCCTCCCCTTTCTTTGTCAACCATGTGTACAGTAAGGGGCAGACAACATGGCACTGGACAGGTTAAAAAAAAAACAACCCATTTGCATAATAAAAGATTAGGGTAGGGTGGCCAGCTTCATGTACTATGTAAACATCATGCCTGGTCCAAGCAATCTTTGGGCCCTATGTAAATGAGACACTGCCTCCTCAAGCCAGTCTATAAAACGCTGCACACTTCATCGCAGGTCAGGAAGACCTACTCGGGTGCCCCTCTCTTCAGGAGAGAAAACTATTCTCTTTTTTCTTTCTTTCACTTATTAAAACTCTACTCTTAAACTCACCATACATATGTCCACATCCTTGATTTCCTTGGCATGAGGCAACGAACCTCAGGTATTACCCCAGAACAATGACATTGCTTCAATGTACAATGCTTACTGTATACATGTAACAAATATCTACTGAATCTACAGTTATGAACCCAAGTCATTGCCAAGTCACTTGTGATGATGGCAAGTTAACAGGTTGGAAAAATCATTGTAAGTTGATGGTAAGGTTGTTCAGGCTAAAACAATAGTGGAGTTTGAGAAAGGAATTAAATGGTCCAAACATTCAATTTGTTAACAGTAAAGAACTGATAATGATAGCAACAAGAGTCTGCCAAATGCCTAGGCAGATAGGGGTGGGTCCCTGGTAAAACCCCACCTTCAAGCCAAAAAAAATTGCTAGTCCCAGGTGAAACCTGTGACACAGAGTGAGAACTTTTGTTCCTGTTTGCCTGCCCTGTTCCAATGGATTCTTTCTGAATGCTTTTTATCCAATTGAATGTTGCCTGTTCCAATACTAGCTATGGCCTGCCCCTCCCCTATTCTAAGCCCATAAAAGTCCCATACTCAGCCACACTGGGGGGACTTTTCCATTTTTGGGTAAGGGGACCACCCCGGGTCCCCTTTCTGCAGAAAGCTGTTTTGTCATGAGATGAAACTCCCGCCTTGCTCACTGTTTTATTGTCAGCATATCCTCATTCTTCTTGGACATTGGACAAAAGCTCAGGTCCCACCCAGTTCAGGTACTCAGAAACGCTGTCACACTGACATTTTGCCCTCACTGGCAGGTGCAGCCACACCATGCAACAGGGCCAGGGGCCAACTGAGCTGCCAACACATTGCCATCTATTGAGCTGTGGATGGTGGAACTAAAAGAGCTAATTAGCACACTAACACCCCTGGGGCTTCAGGGTCACAAGCACCTTTGCCTGGGCAGCACCACATTCCCCTCAAGGTGACACGCCTGGTCTGGCTGCAGGTCCCACACAGAGCTTACTACTGTGTTGGTGCCTGGAGTGGCCAGCTGGATCCCACACTCACTCTCTCACATGCTCCCTCCCACAAGGGGCTGAGTGTGGTAGGCCAAGTAGACAGGATGCCCCTGCTGTGAGTCCGGTGAAGGGGCTGAGAGAAAATTCCTATCAATAAGAGATTCATTTTTATCCCTAACCTATGAAAGAAGATAAAGCAGAGAGCAAGGGTAAGTGTCTTGATTATTTTTTCAGAAATGAGACTTTGGGAGACATCCAAACCTTTGTATCTGGGGTGGTAGTCTGTGGGGACAGAGTACTACCTTCCACATATCGTTCTTTTGGTTTCTTTTCAACAAGGCTAGGAATAGGGTGAATCAAGAGAGGTATCTAAGGTGCAAACGTAGCCTTCACCCTCAGGTCATTTGCATAACCTTGAGAGTTACATCATATGCCCTAGATACTTCTCTTGTCTCTCCCAGCTCAGCTGCCACATTCTCTTCCTCCATTTTCAATAGCTCACCTGCGAGTCTGTAGCCCTGCTTTTTAAATTTTTTAAATATAGAAATTACATTTTAGTGGGACCATGTTTCTACAAAAAAAAAAAAAAAAAATTGAGTATGGTGGTGCATGTCTGTAGTCCCAGGTACTCAGGAGGCTGAGGCAGGAGAATTGAGCCAGGGAGGTCAAGACTGCAGTGAGCTGTGATTGTGCCACTGTACTCCAGCCTGGGCAACACAGCAAGACTCTATCTCAAAAAAAATAAAAGTAAATCTCATCATTGCCTTTCTTTGATTAAAGTAAAACAAACTCAATGAAAAACAATTAAAAAAACACAGAAATCAGCTGGAAGATAAAATCCCCATAATGTTACACCTAGAGATACCATATTTTTCAGTGCCCTTTCCCACATGGTTTTCAATTAAAATGAGATTAGACTATACACTGTTCTTTTTAAAATGTATTAACAATATATCACAAGTAATTTATATGTCAACAGACACATAATGCATATACTGTAATGAATACTATAATTTGTTCAGCAAATCCTTGATTAAAGGACTTTTAGGATGGTTCCAGTTTTTCGCTTTTATAAATCACTCTGAGATAAACATTCATTCATGTATTCAAACATTTACACCTTTCCTCCTCATTTCAAAATTTCAGCCAAAGCTCTACATTGGAAAAACTGGGCAATATATTCTGCAGAAAGCTATTGGAAAAATCTGTGCCAGAGGTACTAAAATACAGCAGAACCAGCCTAGCAACTGTCAAGCCCCATTTTTAACCTCAGACTTATATAGAATAAAACTGGAAATAAGGACTGAAGAGTGCCATCAAAGCAAAGCTCATGCTTGGGTGCCTCCCCTCTCCCATGGGGGAACAGTGAATGCTTCCCTCCCTGCTGCTGCAAACCAAGTGAGGGAAGCCCCCAAAAAACCAAATAAAGAAATGAAGAATGCCGGCAAGAAAGACAGAACTTCCTCCCCATGCACATTGACCACACTATGGACTCTGGGCCCTGGAGCTGCCGTGGCCCACGGTGGGAGTGGTATTGAGAGAGTTTGGTCAGTAGGTTCTGGAATCTGGGGACAAAGACACACACAGAGGGCAGTGCTGGCTTCCCGCCAGGAGAACTTTGAAAGCTGTGGAGCTAAGCAAGGGGGCAGCAGAGGGAACAGTCTTGGGTGAGGGGAACAGAATAGATAAACTCTGCAGGAGTTTTCTAGATGGGCACTGCAAAGCTGGCAGGCTTATGCTTTCTCGACTGGGGCCCCCCAAGAGGCCTGCCTGCTCAAGCAAGGGGAACTGGGCACTAAAAAAGAGGCATAGGGTGGACTGGCAGGCAGAGCTCAGGGAATGCATCTGAAGAGGAGAGGCACATCGTTGCCCACATCAGGAAATGTTACAGGAGAGAAGCCCGTGTGTGTCATCCCAAGAGAAAGACAGCCAGCATTTGAATGCCTGTCATATGTCATATATACAGGTCAAGAGAAGACAGTCAAAGTGCACCAACTAAGCAGAAATACATACATACATATGTGTGTGTGTGTGTGTGTGTGTGTATATATATATATACATACACATATATTTTTATATATATACATACACACACACAAGTTTTTGAGACAGGGTCTCCCTCTGTCACCCAGGCTGGAGTGCAACGGTATGATCATGGCTCACTGCAACCTCCGCCTCCCAGGTTCAAGCAATCCTCCCGCCTCAGCCTCCTGAGTAGCTGGTTCTACAGATGTGTACCACTATGCCCAGCTAATTTTTGTGTTTTTCTGTAGAGACAGGATTTTTCCATGTTACTCAGGCTGGTCTCAAACTCCTCGGTTCAAGTGATCTGCCTGCCTCTGCCTCCCAAAGTGCTAGGATTACAGGCATGAGCCTACTAAGTAGTCCACCATGCCTGGCCTACTAAGCAGAAAGACTTTTGTTCTTTTTCTTGCAACCCCTCTCCTCCCTGCCCAACCTTGAGGGCAGAGGTAGAGAAAGAGTGCTGGAGATTACTTTTATATAAACAGTCACTTTTTACACAGAATTACATAATTCACTATTATTTCTATACAAAAGCAAAATAATGGCCACTTCCTGAAAACAAACACATCTAAAATGTATAAACATGATCTTCATGAGAAACATATTATTATTATTATTATTGAGACAGAGTCTCACTCTGTCACCCAGTCTGGAGTGCAATGGTGTAATCTTGGCTCACTGCAACCTCCACCTCCCAGGTTCAAGTGATTCTTCTGCCTCAGCCTCCAGAGTAGCTGGGATTACAGGTGCATACCACCATACCTGGCTAATTTTTGTATTTTTTAGTAGAGACAGGGTTTTGCCATGTTGGCCAGGCTGGTCTCAAACCCCTGATCTTAGGCAATCCGCCCACCTCAGCCCCCCAAAGTGCTAGGATTACAAGCATGAGCTACCATGTCCGGCTGAAATACGATATTGTTTCATTCTAGTAAGAAGGTGAAATCACAAGATAGTCTTTGACATTCTATCAATTTTGACTTTGTGTATTAATGACAACCACAAGTAAAAGCCTGGATTCATAAACAGTGTAGGAGCAGGTAAAATTAGAGCCCCCATCTCTTACTTTGTCAGATTAAAGACAAATTTATGTGAAAAGAAAATGAGGATTTCTTCAAAATTCTTCCAGTTGAATGCATTTGCATTAATTATTTTGTTCTCAAGTTAATAAGGTCATCTTTAATAGGGTTTGTGTCCCTGAAGTACCTTCTATCAGAAAAGAAGGGATTATAAATCTCCTTTGAATTTGGAAGTCACATGGATTGGAAAGTACCTTTCAAAAGAGTTTGATAGGGTTTCTGGGCGATTTTTGCCTGCAGAGAAAGTGAGAAAGAGCCTGCCTCCACATCTCCTCCACTTCTGCAAAGTGCATATAGTTGTACTCCTCCAATTTCTTCTTCCACCCTCTCCATGTTCCTCTCTGGTCCAGGATGCTTAAGTAAGCATCCTTACTTAACATTGCCTACAGGGTTTTGAATAATAAGGTTCATATCACCGATAAAGCCAAAAATATACACCAAGTAAGCCAAGATAAACATTGACCACTCCCAGGCTACTTGCTGAGTGGACTTTTCTTATCTCTCTCTCTCTCTCTCTCAAAAAGAAAGTCAACATTTTGAAAAACTCAAACTTGTCTTCCAGAATAAGTGATCTCCTAAGAAAAACCTGATAGTCTGCTTCCAATTCTTGGGGGAAATTCTCAAAAAGGAGGTAATTCCAGGCTGTGGCTTTGCAAGAGTAGACAGCAGTAGACAAGATGTCCTCTGGCCAAGGCCAATCCATGCCAATGCAGAAGTCAAGGAGCCATCTTCCTCGTGGAGCTTCTTTCTCCCAAAGGAGCAAACCCGATATGTTGCTAAGCATCAGAGGAGTTCTCTGGGTGCACAGAAGGTCAAGATTCCACTTGAAGCATTGTTTGGAATGGTAATTTTTCACTCTTTCAAAGACAACAGAAATCTTTGAAGTATCCAAAAGGGGCTCACACAACAGAAATTCTTATCAGGTGGAACCACTTGCATAGGAAGAAGGAAAACCAGGAGCTTGCTGTACTGAGAGGTGTCAGTAATTTCACTGAGTCAGAGGCTAAAGGAAATGAAATAATTGCCAATTTCCTTAAAATCTGCTTTTAAAACTAGAAGAAACATCAGCAACTCTGGAATTAATGTAATATGACAGAGAGTCTGGTACAATTGTTCCTTTGCGACAAACCTTAAACTGTCTGTAAATTTTAGATCACACAGCTTCACCATCATCTGTTCTGTTGTATGTGGCTTCTTTAACACAGCAGGGCAATAAAAACTTTCAGAATATTTAAAAACAGGGCTTTCGTGACGGAGCAAATCCAAATTTGGGTAGCTAAATCCTTTAAACAGTCACCCTCTTCTCATGACAAAAATCTGCTTTGTTTGTAGTGAACTTTTTTTTTTTTTTTTTTTTTTTTTTTGAGACACAATCTTGTTCTGTCGCCCAGGCTTGAGTGCAGTGGCACTATCTCAGCTCACTGCAACCTCTGTCGCCCAGGCTCAAGTGATTCTCTTGCCTCAGCCTCCCAAGCAGCTGGGAGTACAGGTGTGCGCCACCATGCCCAGCTAGTCTGTAATGTTTGTATTTTTAGTAGAGATGGCGTTTCACCATATTGGTCACCTGGT
>NW_022436946.1:43174539-43195834 GCF_009761245.1 Sapajus apella
TTTTTTTTTTTTTTTGAGACAGTCTCACTCTTGTCATTGAGGCTGGAGTGCAATGGTGCAATCTGGGCTCACTGCAACCTCTGCCTCCCAAGTTCAAGCAATTCTCCTGCCTCAGACTCCCAAGTAACTGGGATTACAGGTGCATGCCACCACTCTGGGCTAATTTTTGTATTTTTAGTAGAGACAGGGTTTCACCATGTTGTCCAGGCTGCTCTCAAACTGCTGACCTCAGGTGATCCACCCATCTCAGCCTCCCAAAGTGCTGGGAATACAGGTGTAAGTCACCACGCCCAGCCAACATCTGTCTACTTTTGCTGTCCTAGAATTTTATCCACTTTTCTTCCAGTTCCAGTACAGTGATTTTTCTTTGCAGAATCACTCCTACCTGCTCTGACTGTGGTTCTGCTGGGACAAATCAGTGCCCAGTGCCAGGGTTGGGCACAATCACTGCAGCCAAGAAGGTGAAACATACTGATTTCACAAGCATAGACACATAATCCAAACCAGAGAAATTTTCTTTCTTCAGGAAGTGCTGGCTATGGGGGTGATGGAAAACTACACTTGAGGAGGTCACTTCATGGTAGAGGATGGGAGCATGCTTACCTGAGCATGTCGTTCTCACAGGAAAACAAAGCAGAAGATGACAAAATGAACCTCTGGACCCAGTCATTCTTATAGCCAGGACCACCTTGAAATTTTCAGATAGGTAAGCCAAAAGCTTTTTTTTTTTTTTTTTTTTTTAAGAATTTATGTTGGATTTCTGTATTGACAGATGCCTCAGTAACCATGTCCAATGTTCAACTGACTTTCCCCTGGACAGATAGAAGGCACTCCTTCAGCTTTTTTGTCTCCGGGTGTCCACTGGTAAGAAATCTGCCACACAAGAAAGCAGTGACATTTGGAGCCTCATCAGGTTCAGAGTTGAAAGTGAAATGAAGGATAATAATCTTTGTCTATTTTCTTTAACGTTTCCCAACTGATGTTAGGCCAATGTCAACAAAGACAGGTGTCCCTAACAGTAATTGCAGGACATGTGCTTTCTCACTCCTATCAGTGACAAACTACTCTAGACATCATAACCTGGCAACAATGACCAGCACACCCTTCAGTAACGATCCATGCCATGCTACACATGTGTGGGGTAAAACATGTGTAATAACACATGTTTTTCCTTAACAAAGTCAGATTTTTAAAGTGATAGAAAGTTCTTTGATTGAGATGATAAAATGAAGTATTCAAGAAGTCGCTCTCCTCTCCAAATACATAGAAAATCTATATAAGTTATAATAAAATATTTAAAATACATAATTACAGTCAAAAGCAAGAAAGAATTTTAAAATGGCAAAAGAAGAGGAAACTCAAGCCTCATATCAGGCAGCATGTGAGGCTGCCTGGCATAGTACTGGGGACAAATACATTCATTCAAGCTGGGTCTTTAATGTCAGCACCAGGGTGGTGGCCCACAGTGAGGAAGGTGAAACGGGGCTTCCCACACAAACGCCAGCGTTGAAAAGCTGTCCTATCTGTGAATAAGGATGCAATGGCTAATACCAGGTATCAACTTAACTGGATTGAGAGATGCCTAGATAGCTTGTGAAGCATTGTTTCTGGGTGTGTTTGTGAGGGTGTTGCCAGAGGAGACTGACATTTGAGTCAGCCAACAGGGAGAGGAAGACCCATCCTCAATGTGGGTGGACACCATCCAATCAGCTGCCAGCACAGCTAGAATAAAGCAGGTGGAAGAAAAGGGAGAAGCAGCTTGCTGGGTCCTCTTGCTCTCTCTCTGTCTTCCTGTGCCAGACACTTTCTTCCTCTCCTCCTGCCCTTGGACATCCAACTCCAGGATCTTTTGCCTTTGTACTCTGGGACTTGAATTGGGAGCTCCCCCCTCCCCAGGGGAGTCTCAGGCCATTGGCCACAGACTGAGGGCTGCACTATTGGGTTCCCTCGTTTTGGGGGTTTCAGATTGGAGCCACTACCGGCGTCTCTCTCCCCAGCTTGCAGACAGCCTATTGTGGGACTTCACCATGTAATCCAGTGAGCCAATTCTCCCTAATAAACTCACTTTAAGATTTACATATACTCTATTGGTTCTGTTCCTCTGGAAAATCCTGACTAATACAAAGGACTAGAAGAATTTCACCTGCTAGCCTGGTGACAAAGTGGGAAGTGACAAAAATAATAATTTAAAACTAAGACCCAAAGCCTATGTAGATATAAATATGTGACTGAGCTAAGAAACTAAATTAATCAAAATTGTCAAGTCCTGATGAAAACAGTAGGCAGAAGCTAAGCAGCCTGTAGGTATACCCCCACACACCACAGTGCACATGGGACTCCCATGGAAATCAACCCCTGCTAAAGACAAGCTCGAATCAGACAAGTTTTCCCAATCAAAAGTAGGTCAATATTAGTCTAACATTTTATTATGGTCCCCAAAGCCAATTTCCTCTAGAAACCCAGCAGCCTGTGGTAGAAAGCATGTTTAAAATGCCTTTTATTACCTTACTTCGGCATACCAGATGCTTTTTGATTATGTACAAACATTACTTATTAACCACACTTTATTATTTTTTAACCCAGTTCATAAGATTAAAATCAATCTCCCAGGGGTTTTCTACCATTAGTATTTTTATGATGAATACATTTCTAAATACATTTAGGTTCTGGGATACATGCACAAAACATACAAATTTGTTACTTAGGTATACCCATGCCATGGTGGTTTGCTGCACCCATCAACCTGTCATCCACATTACGTATTTTTCCTAATGCTTAACCCTATCCTAGTCCCCCAACCCCTGACAGGCCTCGGTGTGTGAAATTTCCTTCCTGCGTCCATGTGTTCTCATTGTTCAACTCCCACTTATGATTGAGAACATGCAATGTTTGGTTTTCTGTTTCTGTGTTAGTTTGCTGAGAATGATGGTTTCCAGCTTTATCCGTGTCCCTGCAAAGGACATGAACTCATCATTTTTATGGCTGCATATTATTCCATGGTATATATGTGCCACATTTTCTTTATCTAGCCTATCATTGATGGGCATTTGGGTTGGTTCCAAGTCTTTGCTATTGTGATTAATGCTGCAATAAACATACGTGTGCATGTGTTTTTATAGTAGAATGATTTATAATCCTTTAGGTATATACCCAATAATGGGATTGCTGGGTCAAATGATATTTCTGGTTCTAGACCCTTGAGGAATCGCCACACTTCTTCCCAATGGTTGAACTAATTTATACCCCCACCAACACTGTAAAAGTGTTCCTATTTCTCCACATCCTCTCCAGCATCTGTTGTTTCCTGACTTTTTAATGATCACCATTCTAATTCGCATGAGATGGTATCTCAGTGGGGTTTTGACTCACATTTCTCTAATGACCAGTGATGATGAGCTTTTTTTGATGTTTGCTGGCTGCACAAATGCCTTCTTTTGAGAAGTGTCTGTTCATATCCTTCACTCACTTTTTGAAGGGGTTGTTTGGTTTTTTTCTTGTAAATTTGTTTAAGTTCTTTATAGATTCTGGATATTAGCCCTTTGTCAGATGGATAAATTGCAAAAATTTTCTCCCATTCTGTAGGTTGCCAGTTCATTCTGATGATAGTTTCTTTTGCTGTGCATTAGCTCTTTAGTTTAATTAGATCCCATTTGTCAATTTTGGCTTTTGCTGCTTTTGATGTTTTAGTCATGAAGTCTTTGCCCATGCCTATGTCCTGAATGGTATTGCCTAGGTTTTCTTCTAGGGTTTTTATGGTTTTAAGTCTCACATTTAAGTCTTCAATCCATCTTGAATTAATTTTTGTATAAGGTGTAAGGAAGGGGTCCAGTTTCAGTTTTCTGCATATGGCTAGCCAGTTTTCCCAATACCATTTATTAAATAGGGAATCCTTTCCCCATTGCTTGTTTTTGTCTGGTTTGTCAAAGATCAGATGGTTATAGATGTGTGGCATCATTTCTGAGGCCTCTGTTCTGTTCCATTGGTCTATATATCTGTTTTGGTACCAGTACCATGCTGTTTTGGTTACTGTTACCTTGTAGTATAGTTTGAAATCAGGTAGCATGATGCCTCCAGCTTTGTTCCTTTTGCTTAGGACTGTCTTGGCTATATGAGCTCTTTTTTTGGTTCTATATGAAATTTAAAGTAGCTTCTTTCTAATTCTGTGAAGAAAGTCAAAGTCAAATAGCTTGATGAGGATAGCATTGAATCTATAAATTACTTTGGGCAGTATGGCCATTTTCACAATATTGATTATTCCTATTCATGACTGTGGAATGTTTTTCCATTTGTTTGATACCAAAACCTGGCAGAGACACAACAACAAAAAATTTGAGGCCAATATCCCTGATGAACATTGATGCAGAAAGGCTCAATAAAATACTGGTGGACTGAATGAAGCAGCACATCAAAAAGCTGATCCATCATGAGCAGGTCAGCTTCATCCCTGGGATGCAAGGCTGGTTCAACATATGCAAATCAATAAATGTAATCCATCACATAAACAGAACCAATGACAAGAACCACATGGTTATCTGAATAGATGCAGAAAAGGTCTTTGATAAAATTCAACACCCCTTCATGCTAAAAACTCTCAATAAGCTAAATATTGATGGAACAGGCTGGGCGCAGTAGCTCACGACTGTAATCCCAGCACTTTGGGAGGCTGAGGTGGGTGGATCACGAGGTCAGAAGATTGAGACCATCCTGGCCAGCATGGTGAAACCCCATCTCTACTAAAAATATAAAAATGAGCTGGGCATGGTGGCATGCACCTATAATCCCAGGTACTTGGGAGGCTGAGTCAGGAGAATCCCTTGAACCTGGGAAGCAGAGGTTGCAGTGGGCCGAGATTGTGCCACTGCACTCCAGCCTGGTGGCAGAGGAAGAATCCCTCTTAAAAAAAAAAAAAAGATACTGATGGAACATATCTCAGAATAAGAGCTATTTATGACAAATCCACAGTCAATATCATACTGAATGGGCAAAAGCTGGAAGCATTCCCTTTGAAAACTGGCAAAAAAGAAGGATGCTCTCACCACTTGTATTCAACATAGTATTGGAAGTTCTGGCCAGGGCAATCGGGTAAGAGAAAGAAATAAAGTGTATTCGAATAGGAAGAGAGGAAGTAAAATTTTCTCTATTTGCAGATGACATGATTGTATATTTAAAAAACCCTATTGTCTCAGCCCAAAATCTCCTTAAGCTGATAAACAACTTCAGCAAAGTCTCAGGATACAAAATCAATGTGCAAAAATCACAAACATTCCTATACACCAATAATAGCCAAACAGCCAAATCATAAGTGAACTCCCATTCACAATTGCTACAAAGAGAATAAAATACCTAGGAATACAACTTACAAAAGATGTGAAGGACCTCTTCAAGGAGAACTACAAACCACTGCTCAAGGAAATAGGAGTGAACACAAACAAATGGAAAAACATTCCACAGTCATGAATAGGAATAATCAATATTGTGAAAATGGCCATACTGCCCAAAGTAATTTATAGATTCAATGCTATCCTCATCAAGCTATTTGACTTTGACTTTCTTCACAGAATTAGAAAGAAGCTACTTTAAATTTCATATAGAACCAAAAAAAGAGCTCATATAGCCAAGACAGTCCTAAGCAAAAGGAACAAAGCTGGAGGCATCATGCTACCTGATTTCAAACTATACTACAAGGTAACAGTAACCAAAACAGCATGGTACTGGTACCAAAACAGATATATAGACCAATGGAACAGAACAGAGGCCTCAGAAATGATGCCACACATCTATAACCATCTGATCTTTGACAAACCAGACAAAAACAAGCAATGGGGAAAGGATTCCCTATTTAATAAATGGTATTGGGAAAACTGGCTAGCCATATGCAGAAAACTGAAACTGGACCCCTTCCTTACACCTTATACAAAAATTAATTCAAGATGGATTGAAGACTTAAATGTGAGACTTAAAACCATAAAAACCCTAGAAGAAAACCTAGGCAATACCATTCAGGACATAGGCATGGGCAAAGACTTCATGACTAAAACATCAAAAGCAGCAAAAGCCAAAATTGACAAATGGGATCTAATTAAACTAAAGAGCTAATGCACAGCAAAAGAAACTATCATCAGAATGAACTGGCAACCTACAGAATGGGAGGCCATTTTTATGATGCTGGCCTCATAAAAATGAGTTAGGGAGGAGTCCCTCTTTTTCTATTGTTTGGAATAGTTTCAGAAGGAATGGCACCAGCTCCTCTCCTCTGGTAGAATTTGGCTGTGAATCTGTCTGGTCCTGGGCTTTTTGTTGGATTGGTAGGCTATTAATTATTTCCTCAACTTCAGAACTTGTTATTGGTCTATTAAGGGATTTGACTTCTTCCTTCTGGTTTAGTCTTGGGAGGGTGTATGTGTCCAGGAACTTATCCATTTCTTCTAGAATTTCTAGTTTATTTGTGTAGAAGTGTTTATAGTATTCTCTGATACCAGTTTGTATTTCTGTGGGATCAGTGGTGATATCCCCTTTATCACTTTTTATTGTGTCTATTAGATTTTTCTCTCTTTTCTTTTTTTTTAGTATTCCAAGTAACTCTCTTTTCTTTATTAGTCTGGCTAGTGGTCTATTTATTTTGTTAATCTTTTCAAAAAACCAGCTCCTGGATTCATTGATTTTTCAAAGGGCTTTTCATGTCTCTGTCTCCTTCAGTTCTGCTCTGATCTTAGTTATTTCTTGTCTTCTGCTAGGTTTTGAGTTTTTTTGATCTTGCTCCTCTAGCTCTTTCAATTTTGATGATAGGGTGTCGATTTTAGATCTTTCCTTGCTTCTCATGTGGGCATTATGTAATGCCCTTATCTTTTTAAATCTTTGTTGGTTTAAAATCTGTTTTATCAGAGACTAGGATTGCAACCTCTGCTTTTTTTTTCTTTCCATTTGCTTGATAAATATTCCTCCATCCCTTTATTTTGAGCCTATGTGTGCCTTTGCACATGAGATGGGTCCCCTCAATACAGCACGATGATGGGTCTTCACTCTTTATCCAATTTGTGTTTTTCAGTTAGAAGTTTAAGCCCATTTACATTTAAGGTTAATATTGTTATGTGTGAATTTGATCCTGTCATTATGATGCTAGCTGGTTATTTTGCTCATTAGTTGATGCAGATTCTTCATAGTGTCAATGGTCTTTACAATTTGGTATGTTTTTTCAGTGGCTGGTACCTGTTTTTCCTTTCCATATTTAGTGTTTCCTTCAGGAGCTGTTGTTGCAAGGCAGGCCTGGTGGTAACAAAATCTCTTAGAATTTGCTTGTCTGTAAAGGATTTTATTTCTCCCTCATTTACAAAGCTTAGTTAGTCTGGATATTAAATTCTGAGTTGAAAATTATTTTCTTTAAGAATGTTGAATATCGGTCCCCACTCTCTTCTGGTTTGTAGAGTTTCTGCAGAGAGATCTGCTGTTAGTCTGATGGGCTTCCCTTTGTGGGTAACCTGACTTTTTTTCTCTGGCTGCCCTTGACACTTTTTTCCTTCATTACAATCTTGGTGAATCTGGTGATTATGTGTCTTGGGGATGCTCTTCTCAAGGAGTATCTTGGTGGTGGTCTCTGTATTTCCTGAATTTTTATATTGGCCTGTCTTGCTAGGTTGGGGACGTTCTGGATAATATCCTGAAGAGTGTTTTTGTGTTTTCCAGCTTGGTTCCATTCTCCCTGTCACTTTCAGGTACTCCAATCAAATGTAGGTTTGGTCTTTACACATAATCCTGTATTTCTTGGAGGTTTTGTTTGTTCCTGTTCATTCTTTTCTCTCTAATCTTGTCTTCATGCTTTATTTCATTAAGTTGATCTTTAATCTCTGATATCCTTTCTTCCACTTGATTGATTCTGCTATTGATACTTGTGTATGCGTCACAAAGTTCTCATTCTGTGTTTTTCAGCTCCATCAGATAATTTATGTTCTTCTCTAAACTGGTTAGTCTAGTTAGCAATTCCTCTAACTTTTTTCAAGATTCTTAGCTTCCTTGCATTGGGTTAGAACATGTTCCTTTAGCTTGGAGGAGTTTGTTATTACCCACCTTCTGATGCCTGCTTCTGTCAATTTGTGAAACTCTGTCCAGTTTTGTTCCCTTGCTGGCAAGGAGTTGTGATCCTTTGGAGAAGAGGCATTCTGGTTTTTGGGATTTTCAGCCTTTTTGTTCTGGGTTTTTCCTCAACTTTGTGGATTTATCTACCTTTGTTCTTCGAAGTTGGTGACCTTCAAATGGGGTTTTTGTGTGCACATCCTTTTTGTTGATGTTGATGCTATTCCTTTCTGTTTGTTAGTTTTCCTTCTAACAATCAGGCCCCTCTGCTGCAGGTCTGCTGGAGTTTGCTGGAGGTCCATTCCCAACCCTGTTTGCCTGAATATCACTAGCAGAGGCTGCAGAAAAGCAAAGATTGCTACCTGTTTCTTCTTCTGGAAGCTTCATCTCAGAGGAGCACCTGCCAGATGCCAGCCACAGCTCTCCTGTATGAGGTGTCTGTCAACCTCTTCTGGGAGGTATCTTCCCATCAAGAGGCATAGGTGTCAGGGACATGCTTGAGAAAGCAGTCTATCCCTTAGCAGAGCTCAAGCACTGTGCTGGGAGATCTGCTGCTCTCCTCAGAGCCAGCAGGCAAGAACGTTTAGGTCTGCTGAAGCTGTGCCTATAGCCGACCCTTCCCCTAGGTGCTCTGTTCCGGGGAGATGGGAGTTTTACCTACAAGTCCCTGACCGGGGCTGCTGACTTTCTTTCAGAGATGCCCTGTAGAGGAGGAATCTAGGGAGGAAGTCTGGCTACAGTGGCTTTGTTGAGATGCAGGGATCTGCCCAGTTTGAACTTCCCAGTAACTTTGTTTACATTGTGAGGGGAAAAACCACCTACTCAAGCCTCAGTAATTGTGGACACTCCTCCTCCCACCAAGCTCAAGTGTCCCAGGTTGACCTCATACTTCTGTGCTGGCAGCAAGAATTTCAAGCCAGTGGATCTTCGTTCGCTGGGCTCCATGGGGGTTGGGATCTGCTGGCTAGACCACTTGGCTCCCTGTTTTTAACCCCCCTTCCAGGAGAGTGAACGGTTCTGTCATACTGGCATTCCAGGCACCACTGGGGTATGAAAAAATCTCCTGCAGCTAGCTTGTTATCTGCCCAAATGGCCGCCCAGTTTTGTGCTTGAAACCCAGGGCTCTGGCGGCATAGGCGCTGGAGTAAATCTCCTGGTCTGCAGGTTGTGAAGACCGTGGGAAATGCATAGTATCTGGGCCAGAGTGCACTGTTCCTCACTGCACAGTCCATCAGGGCTTCCCTTGGCTAGGGGAAGGATTTTCCCAAACCCTGTGCTTCCCGGGTGAGGCAATGCCCCACCCTGCTTCTGCCTGCCCTCCATGGGCTGCACCCGCTGTCTAACCAGTCCCAATGAGATGAACTGATCTCGCTAGGAGCTACAGACCGGAGCTGTTCCTATTCAGCCATCTTGCCAGCCCCCCACATTTCTAATTCTTACTCTCCCACTCTTTCAGCCAAGATATCAGTAAAGATATTATGTGACTGAGATGTAGATGTTCAGATATAATCTTTCTTTTTATGACACATGAAATATTATGTTACTAGATTCCTGAAGAAATTCATGCACCTCAGTTTTAATTTTAATACTGAATCAGTTAAATGGTATTAGGAGCAGAACCCTCAGAGTTCCAGCACAGAAATGTTTACGTGCTGAAATGCTGTGTTGTCATTTTGTAATCCTAATTAATTTTTCATGCATATGTTTGAAACAGTGCAAAACAATGGGAAGATCGCCAGACCAGTGATAAGGAAGCCTGGAAGCCAGCCCTGGTCTGTCCTCTTCCTAGGCATCTAACTTTGCAGTAAGTCACCTCCCAACTTCAGTTTCTAGATTTATAAGGTGATCATAACACCACCAAGCCTCTGTGACCCATAGCTTGCTGTAAAAAGCACCAACGGCAGAGGCTGAAAGCAACCAGGGAAAGATCACAGATGTCTGAGAAATCTGGGCAGAGCCCTCTTCTAATAAGACTCCCATGTCCCCTGAGCAAGTTTACTTAACTTTGATACTTTTCAGCTGGATTCTAGAATGTCTAACATCCTTTCTACATTCAATCTTCTCTCATGAGTTCCCTTTCTCAAATTCCTAGCATCTCCCTAGATTTCCATTTTGCACATTGTTTTTAAGCCACCATGTTTTGACCTTTCTTAGATCACCTCAAGTTGCTATTTTTAATTACTTAATGCACATAACCTTCACCATTAGGGTATCCATTCCTCTGTAGGAGTGTTTTTCACACCATACTTATGACTCATGAGTCATACTGATTTTGACCACTGCTTTTTACAAATACCAAATAGGACAGAAAAGAAATGGAGCACATCATGCTTCGTATGACTACCCACTGTTAATAAAAAAGCATTTCAGGTGTGTGTGTATATATGTATGCTTTACTAGGTTACAATATAAAATGTGTTTCTTACTATTGGTTACAATCAAAAAGGTGGAAAGTCGTGCTCCACACTGTAGAACAAATCCAGTTTCCATCTCCTTGCTTAGAATCCTTTAATGGTGACCCATGGTGGAGGACAAAGCCTACTACCTTTAATGTGAACTGCAGGGCCTTGCATGACCCTGCCTTTCAGAATCATGTTATTCCACGTGGCCCCTTGCTCTCTGTGTCCCCGTTACAAATGCACCTTTTATTTATTCATGTATTTTCTCTGGGACTGGGTCTTGCTCTAACAGCCAAACTGGGGCGCAGTAGTACCATCATAGCTCACTGCAGCCTTGGGTTCAACCTCCCACCTCAGCTTCCTGAGTAGCTGGGACTACAGGCACATGCTGCTGTGCCCAGTTTGTTTGTTGTTTGTTTGTTTATAAGATAAGGTGTCTGGCTTTGTTGCCCAGGCTGGCCTCAAACTTGTGGCCTCAAGCAATCCTTTCCTGCCTTGGCCTCCCAAGGTGTGATTACAGGTGTAAGCCACCGTACTCAGTCAAAACCTTTTAAATTCCTCCTCAACAAATATCTTTTTATCAAGAAGTCACTGTGTGTTAATGTTCTAGGTACATGAGACAGTACTGAGAACAAGACAGACCAGTTTCCTGCCTTCATAGAGCTTACATTTCAGTCCTTAAATACAGCATGTGCCGAGCCATCAGAGGGAGTGCTCATCACATGGCTGCGTTCTTCCCTCTCTCTTCCCTCACACTGCTGAGCTAATGATCACTCCTTCTTCAGGCCATAGATCAAGGGCTCAGCTGTCATTTCCTCAAGGTCACCTTCTCTTACATGTTTCCACAATTCACTGAATGATCCTGAGTGACTCTCAAAGAATCACTCAGCAAACAAGAAAATAAAGATATCACTAATAATAGAACATAAGTCTCAAAGTTCTCAGAATCGAAATGAAGGTTATACTCTCTCTGCAGTAGATAATGCATACAAAATATAAGTGAAGTCCAAAAGCATTCACCAGTTCTTACTTTAGAGTCACCTGTTAAAAATGAATCCAACTCTATTATTTGCTCTGCAGGTTGAAAACAAGTAAGAGGACCTTCATAATCTTAGATTTAGTATCAAGAAGAATGACATTCTTCCTTTTGCACCTCTTTTTATCTGAAAATTCAATTACGAACAAAAGGTCATTAGATGGTATGGGAACTTGGAGGAGGAAGTGTAGCGTCTGCTGGACACTGTCTCATCAGGGCATAGCACACTAGGCCACGGACCAATGTCTCAACTAGCTGGCAAGAAAGACGGCTCCCCAAAGCCCATGCACTTTCATAGCTCTGGTCACATTGCTTTCTTTGCTTGAAATGCTCTTCCTCTTATACTCCTCTCCATGGCAAAATCTTGCACCTACTTTGTGACTTACTTCACATGAGTCTTTTGGGAAACTTCTGACTTTTCCTTAAAGAACTGACGACCCCGTCTATGTCCTTATCAACACCGTCAGCGCCATAATTTTCTTCTGGCATTTTAAACAGTGTCTGTCTACCTCACTAGCTTATGAGGTCCAAGTAGGCAGGAATTGTATTCTATTCATTTTTTCCCTACTTCTGATATAGTGCCTGACGCTTACTAGGATTTATTCTGTATGTTATGAAGATTTATTCACTATTTATAGAGTCTCCCTTTAAAAGGCTGTTGAGTTATTCTGTTTCCTCCAACACCAAGACAAATCTTTCCATAACACTTATACTCTGCCCACTCTCTGACCAAGCTTCTATTGTTTTTTTTTTCTATTCTTATCTTTCTGAAATATTTTCTTCTTCCATTGCTGAGATCCAATAAGGTAAAAGAAAAGATGAAGAAAACATAAGCGCAATTACACTAATACTAAAAATGAAATAAAAAGGGCATTACCTCCAATGAAATTTGACAATGTCTATTGTTATATGTGTAGGTAAACATATTTAATTAATATTGCATCTTTTTTTTTTTTTTTTTAAGATGAGGTTTCACCACAATAGTCAGGCTAGTCTCAAACTGCTGACCTCAGGTGGTCCACCCGCCTTGGCCTCCCAAAGTGCTGGGATTACAGGCGTGAGCCACCATGCCCAGCCAATATTGCATTTTAAAGGGCAGATCTGGATGGGGCATTGTGTCTCATACCTGTAATCTCAATACTTTGGGAGGCTAAGGTGGGAGGACTACTTGACCCCAGGAGTTGGAGACCAGCCTGAGCAACATGGGAAGACCTTTTCTCTCTCTCTTTTTTTCCCCCGAGATAGAGTCTCACTCTTTTCACCCAGGCTAGAGTGCAGTGGTGTGGTCTCGGCTCACTGCAACCTCTGCCTCCTGAATTCAAGTGATTCTCCCACTTCAGTCTCCTGAGTAGCTGGGATTACAGGTGTGTACCACAACGCCTCCCTAATTTTTGTATTTTTAGTAGAGACGGGGTTTTACCATGTTGGCCAGGCTGGTCTCAAACTCCTGACCTCAAGTGATCCACCTGCCTCGGCCTCCCAAAGTGCTGGGATTACAGGCGTGAGCAGCTGGAGCCCTTTTCTCTCAAAAAGTAAAAACTGGAGATCTTTTCTCTACAAAAAGTAAAAGAATTAGCTGGGCATGGTGGTGTGTGTCTGTGGCCCCGCTACTCAGGAGGCTGAGGTGGCAGGATGCCTCAAGCTCAGGAGTTCGAGGCTATAGTGAGCCATGTTCACACCACTGCACCCCAGGCTGGGCAGCAGAGTGAGACCCTGTCTCAGGAAAAAAAAAAAAAAGAAAGAAAAAAAGACAGATCTGGAAAACCCAGACTGCAGTTATCACAGAGAACATGTCTTACTAAACCTTAAGAGAATACTGCAAGTTTCCTTCACGAGGTCCATATGGTCTTTAAAATGATTAACATACCTATGTCACACATCCAAAAAGTTGTTCAAGTGGATACTCTTGGCAAGTGCAACACTAACAGAGACATGAACTTAAGTTCTTCACAATTAGTGCTGGGGATATAACAAGGGCACCAAGTAAGTTATAAAGTAGCGGTGAGCTATTTTTCTGCCGTAGAAAAGTTAGAAGGGCTAACTAAAGCATGAGACACAGGATAACTTATAGGGTGGAAAGCTGAAATTTCTTTTCTGCAGTTTGAAAAAACTGACTATAATGTTGGATTTATTGGCTCGTGTCAGGATTTTCTGCATAAACATTTACCGAAGGGCCGACCGAAAGGTTTTTCTGAGGCAAAGAGGTTTTGCCATTCATCAGGCTTCTTCAATGGCTGAAATTAAGTTGGGAATTTCCAAGTACTAGTATGCATTTGTTATCTTCTTCCTTTTTTTTTTTTTTTTTTTTTTGAGACAGGTTCTCGCTCTATCACCAGGCTGGAGGGCAGTGGTGTGATCTCGGCTCACTGCAACCTCCGACTCCGCGATTCTCCTGCCTCAGCCTTCCGAGTAGCTAGGATTACAGGCACGTGCCACCTTGCCCAGCTAATTTTTGTGTTCTCAGTAGAGACAGGGTTTTGCCATGTTAGCCAGGATGGTCTTGATCTCTTGACCTCGTGATCCACCCGCCTCGGCCTCCCAAAGTGCTGGGATTACAGGCGTGAGCAACCACGCCGGGCCCTGTTTGTTTTCTTCTACTATACAAAATAAAATGGCTTTTGGGGCATATTTCCTCACTGAGAGGGTTTAATGGAAAGGTGAACTGTAGTTCTTAATAGCATGTTGATTAAAAAGCACTTAAGGCATATTTCACCAGAGGACTACCTCCTAGCCTTCATCTGTTCACTCGACAAATCTTTATGGGAAACGTACTATGTGCCACATGTCATGCAAGGCACCAGGGATAAAAGGATGGCAGTTGTCTTTAAGGAACTTATGCTCTGGTGGAGAGAAACAGGAGTATACACAAACATGAAAGAAAGCACTATGAGAGTTGTGTTGGAGGGATTAAGAAGATATGATAAGGAGAAAAAAGGGGTTGAATTTGCTTTCAAAAATCAACCCCCTAAACTAAAAAGATTTCATAGAAAAGACGACATTGAAAAGATAACATTCCAGCAACTGAGAAAATGGAGAATGAAATAAATGAATAAGAGTTCAAGACAGTGTAGAGGTTAGAACATAGGCCTCCTAACAGAAGTGTTTGAATATTTGGGGGAACTTCTTATTCAAAAGAATGTACTTTCTGTATATTTTATAGAAAATAGATTTTTTTGCTACTAATTTGCTGAAATGACCTTTGAGTTCACCAGTTGTTGGTTTGTTGGATTGTATTTATTTATATATTTATTTATTTATTGAGACAAGGTATGGCTCTGTCATCCAGGCTGGAGTTCAGTGGCATGATTTCAGCTCACTGTAACCTCTGCCTCCCAGGCTGAAGTGATCTTCCCATCTCAGCCTCTTTGCCACGTTGCCCAGGTTGATCTTGAACTCATGAGCTCTAGCCATCCTCCTGCCTTGGACTCCCAAAGTGCTGGGATTACAGACGTGAGCCGCTGTGCCCAGCCATTTTGCTGGGTTTTGAAATTATTGTTATTCTGTTCTCTCCATTTAGTATGCCCATGTCTGGTAGGTCTGAGAACCTTTAAAAGCAGAGAAGATGGGCAAGGGTTCAATCTATATATTGTACTTCAAAACTTCCTGGAGAAAAAAATGAAAGCAAGTGTGTGTAATAGCTCAATGAGAGCTATTTTGGTACTCATTGTGTCATATTTTGGTACTTAATGTATTTTGGAACTTATTGGTCAACTATAAGATGAGTACCTCTCTTGATAACACTGAAAGCTAGAGAAGGTGGGACCACATAAATTTGAGACAGAGATAGTCAATATCCAAAATTTCCATTGACACTGAGATACGGCAGCTCAAATTTCCACATTTATACCAGCAAAAGGTAAAAATATAGGATTTCCTGGAAGCATACAAGGAATAGGTGACCATTACAGTTTATCTCCAGTTAATCCCCTTGTTAGAAACATTCCAAATGCAGAGATTACCACTCAGTGGTCATGGAGTTAGTGGCGATATGCCCAGCTGGTTTCATAGAGGCAGATATGGCAGTAGCCTTTCGCTGACCCTAAACCATCTCAGTCCAGAATAATGTGCTGACTACTGAACTCTGTGCTCCTTGGTCACACCCTGCCCTTTATCAGAGATGAGGGGCCTAAAGCTGAGGATTACAGAAAGATTATGCTGAAGCACTGAACTGAACCAAGCTCATTAAAAGTACCCAACTCATAAAGCTCCTAAACTCTTACTTCATATTTGTCTTATTTGAGGCAATTTCTAAAACAATGATTCCAAGTTCTCTTTAAGTCTATGGTCACACACATATTAAAAATAAAATGGTTTCAGTTATGCAGGATGAATAAGCTCTAGAGATCTAATTCATTACAGTAAGCGTGGTGACTATAATTAATAATACTATACTGTATACTTGAAGTTTGCTAAGGCAGAAGATCTTAAATGTTCTTACCACACCAAAAAAAGTAACTATGTGAGGTGATAAATATGCTAATTAGCTTGACTGCGGTAATCATTTCACAACATATGCTTGCATCAAAACACCATGTTGTGTACCTTAAATATATGTAATTTTTATTTGCCAACTACACTTCAGTAAAGCTTGGGGAAAGAAGAATTGGTAAAAATCACTTGGAAAAATACAGCTCTTAATACTATGATTTCATGTAATGTCACAGTAACTTTAGTTTGGATGTCTCTGCATAACGTGATGTAATCAATCAAAAATGTCCATGTTTCAATAGCGGGTGTTGCCCTGAGGTCTTGTTTTTCTGGTAGAACAGGGCCTCAGAAAGTCCACAGTCTGTACATGCGGTCAAGAGGTAATACCATTAAACTTGACCTTTCCACTTAATCCATGCTAAGAGTGGTATGCCAGAGATTTTAGGTGCTGGTTTTTCTATCTCTGGTGCTAACTTTGTCAGAAAGAATAAATAGGTCCTTCTTGAAATGTTAGAAATAAAATTACATATTCCAACAAAAGTTGTAGAATTCTTCTTTGCTAGAGGTTGGTGAAGTCATACACACAGAAGATAACACTGTAATTACATGATGTTTAAATATGGAAGAACTTGCTTTCCGCTGAATTTATAGATTCACTTAATGTTTACACTGAAACAGCAGTTAACATTCTGTTTGGAAAGGTTGCTGGGAGACTAATCAGTGATCGATACTCTTTCACTATAAACAAGAAATGTGAAATAAAAGACAATAAATTAAAATTCATAGCTGAGTTCAAAGGAAAAAAATTACCCTGGCATCAGAGATAAAATACTCAAAGCTAAGCAATGAGTATACAAGGTGGCACCTAGGCATCGTAGCAAAATAGCAGATCCAGAAATAAGTTCTTATATCTGGGACTAAGACTTCAATGCCTATGAAGGGATCAGAGACACAGCCCTGGGATCGTGCCAGGCAGAGAGCTGGAAATGAGACCCTTTTGTACAGCTAGAGCCATGGATGAGTTACCACCTCCATGAAAATGGAAGCAGAAACATGACCAATGGCCCAGGTAAGTATGTCGTTTGCCTAGAGCTTGTTATTTGCCTAGAACTCAGGGTAAGGAAGAATTCTCCAACAAAAAACAAAATGCCAAAGAGTGATTTAGACCCCAAATACATGTGTGTGTATGGTCTGAATGTATAGTATCTTTGTAATGTAATAACAAACTGAGGATTAATAGAAAAATTGTTCTGGAATACATGAGACTCCTGCAGGGATGGCAAAATCACCACTTAAGGAAACAAACCAAAAAATTCTATGCTTCTGAAAATCTATAATCTCACTTATAAATTATTCATGGTCCAAGTAGAAATCATAATTAAAATTGTAAAATAGAATTGAACAACAATAAAAATACTATATAACAAAATTAAAGGTAAGCAGATAAAGCAGTATCTAGAAGATCAGCATTAAAATATATATACACATATTTATTTGAAAAATAAATATATGTAAAATATAAAAAACTGAAAATTAATGAACTAAGCATTCACTCAAAAAAACTATAAAAATGGCATAAATTCAAACAAATGAGGAGGTATAAAACAAATGAGCAAGTATAAAGATCAGAAATTAGTAAAATAGAAAAAGAAATAGTAGAGAGGAAAATAAAATGAAAAACAAGAATAGAGAAGCCTAAGTATAAAAACAGAAGAAGTTTTAATTCTTTTATATTAAAAATTTTCTTTTATAGAGGTGGGGTTTTACCATGTTGCCCAGGTTGGTCTCAAACTCCTGAGCTCAAGTGATCTGCCCACCCTCCCAAAGCGCTGGGATTACAGGCATGAGCCACTGTGCCCAGCCTAGAAACAGTTTCTTAAATAATAAAATATTACATCAATATATTTGAAAATTGAAAGACGGGAGAAGCTTTTATAAAAAATACTATATACATTTCTGGGTGCAGTGGTTCATGCCTGTAATCCCTGCTTCTTGGGAGGCTGAGATAGGAGAATTGCTGGAACCCAGAAGGTGGAGGCTGCAGTGAGCTAAGATTGTGCCACTGCACTCTAGCCTGGGTGATAGAACGAGACGCTGTCACACACACACACACACACACACACACACACACACACACACACACACACACTTCTGCTGTGTGCATTTAACATACTATTGTTAAAACCTCCCTAAGGCACTGCACTACCTACTGAGGGATATCCTTTTTCCTTCTTTGAAAGATTAAGCCTGTCAAATTTTCTTCGGTGTTTGTGTTCTAACATTCATAAGCAGAAATTACATGGTTCATTTAACTCCAATGCACTGTTATGAAACAAACTTAACTTACTTGTTTAGAAACTGTGTTACCTTCAAAAACAAGCTTATATTTCAGAAACAACTTTTAGAATCACTTTATTCCTTTCTTAACAATGCCAGGAATAAAAGTCAAGGTGTCCTAATGTACAGTTTACTAAGAATTAGCCTCTAAAATAATCCCCTAGTAACAACTTTAATTCTACAAGAACATTAGAGAAGCTTGGAGATGTGCAAGAAAAAGTGTTTTTACAATAAATTCTCAATTATATGTGATAAATGGAAATGAACATGACAAGAAAATACAGACATTAATTAGGCATTGACAGAGCACTTATAAGTGTAAGACACTGTTGTATATGTATTGTAAGAAAGAAAAATGAAATATGTTCCTTCAGAGCCTTTGGAAAACATGAGAATATAAGGGTAAAGAGGATAAAGATCAACGATGTTACAGACACCTATTAAGCTATATTCAGAGATGCCAAAGAAATATGATGTCAGGGCTCCTGAATCAAGTGTACCTAAAGTTTTGCAGCCTAGATAAACTTTAAGTGCATGGATTAGAAGTGACAGACTATTCTAGGCTGTGCTGAAATCCAGTATTGGCTGTATACCCTTTTATTCAATTTCTGATAAAAGTGCTATCGATCGGTAGTCTAAAGGCAGGAAAAAACAAAAAAGGAAGAGGAAGCATGGTTGGATGATTCACACCTTAATCCCAGCACTTTGGGAGGCCAAAGCGGGTGGATTACCTGATGTGAGGAGTTCGAAACCAGCCTGCCTAACATGGTGAAACCCTGTCTCTACTAAAAATACAAAAACTGGCTCCGTGCAGCAGCTCACGCCTGTAATCTCAGCACTTTGGGAGCCAAGGTGGGCAGATCACCTAAGGTCGGAAGTTCAAGACCAGCCTGACCAACATGAAGAAATCCCGTCCCTGCTAAAAATACAAAATTAGCCAGGCATGGTGGGCGCATACCTGCATCCCAGCTACTCAGGAGGCTGAGGCAGGAGAATGGCTTGAACCTAGGAGGCAGAGGTTGCGGTTAGCCAAGATCTTGCTATTGCACTCCAGCCTGGGCAAAAAGAGTGAAACTCGGTCTCAAAAAATAAAAATAAAAAAATAGCCAGGCATGGCAGCACATGCCTATAGTCCCAGCTTGGGGGGCTGAGGCAGAAAAACTGCTTGAACCTGGGAGGCGGAGGTTGCAGTGAGCTGAGATCACACCACTGTACTCCAACCTGGGAAAGAGAGTGAGACTCCATCACAAAAGAAAAAAAAAAAAAAAAAAAGAGGAGGAAACAAAGAAACAGAGTAAGGAGCTATCACACAAGCTTATGAATCCACAAATGGAAGAAGTCAACAAAGAATCATACATCTTTAAAGCTGAGAGCGGTGGTAATAGTCAAAATATTTAACAGAGGTCATGACTGTGCACCATCCAATCTCTGCCCATGTAAGACTCAGACACTGCCTGGAAGTACCCCCTGCAGTGCAAGCCCAAGGAAGGTCAGGAGGATCTGGGAAGCTGGGCTATGGGAGGAATGCCCAGGGAACTTCAAACAGCGCCTATTTGCTCACCACTACATTAGTGTAGCAACCCTTTAACCATGGTGAGGCTGCACAGGTGCATACTGGTGAATGCTGGCTTCCCTAATGAGATGGGCTTTACGGAGCACAACCACCATGCTCCCTGCTCCCTGTGCAGCATTGGTTCATGTCACCTGGCCTTCTCTTTTTAGACAAGGGTACCACAGCTCCTCCGTGCCCCATCTCAGAACACCGATGAGCTAGCCCAATGTTTACAATTTAGAAACCAACAGCATGTTCTAAGACTAAAACAAGACTTGTGAATAAACAATATTCTAGTACAGAGGTTTTATTGTTTGAAATCTAAAAACACCAGGTGTGGTGGCTCAGGCCTGTAATCCCAGCACTTTGAGAGGCCAAGATGGGCAGATCACTTGAGGTCAGGAGCTCAAGACCAGCCTGGCCAACAGGGTGAAATCCCATCTCTCCAAAAAAAATACAAACATTAGCCAAGTGTGGTGGCAGGCACCTATAATTCTAGCTACTCGGGAGGCTGAGACAGGAGAATCGCTTGAACCTGGAAGGTGGCGGTTACAGTGGGCTGGGATCATGCCACTGCACTCTAGCCTTTGCAACACAGCAAAACTCTGTCTCGAAATAAATATATATATATATATATTTTTTTTTTTCTCTTTCAAATAACCAAAAATTCTAACAGCTATTAGCGGGGCTGTCCTTTGCACAACGGTAAAATTTATTTATGGAAGGTCTCATTGTCATAATTCCTTTACTTCCATCTTCCTATTTTATATTAGAGAAAAAGTTAATCTCAAATAAACACAGTGCTTAATTTTCAAAACTTCAAGACAGTATCCATCCCATCAGATCTCCCTCTACCATCTCTTTCCTATGCCCCACCCTCCCCCCTTACCACTGGCCTTGTCACCTCCTGATTCTCATTTGCCTTCTCTGGGCCTGCCTAAGTCCTACCTCTAGCCTGCTGTCTCTTTACTCTGATTCGTTATTTGCCTTGTTATGTTTCTGTCCTGACATAAGAGAGAGGATGAGAAATTAGACAGCAAATAGATAATAGATGAGGAGAGCGGGAGATTCCCATTTTTACATGGTTGCCGTTTTCAAGACAATGGGGTAGCTTTCCTCTCTCACTATTGTGTATGTGGCAGGGGAGGAGCAGGCTTGAGGAGCAAAGGGCAGTTTATACACTGAACAAACCAAAGGGTTTGAGTAAAGAGCCCAGTTTATTCCCCACCCCACCACATACCCTATCATAACTCCCACAGCATAGCCATACAGATTTGCAGAGACTAAATCTCATTGCACTGAGAGCCTTTTTTGAATTTCCTAAGGTGGCAATCAGCTAATACGATGAACTTATTTGAATGTTCACAGCTGCTCATGTTTTCCTGAAGGAAGATTAACTCCCTTGCTTTCCTCCTCTTTCCAGGAAACACACACACACACACACACACACACACACACACACACACACACACACAC